>NC_027749.1:34567950-34581998 GCF_000695525.1 Brassica oleracea var. oleracea
TAAACATTTGTATGCAATTTTATTTAAAATAAATACAAGTATTAAAAACATCCTCAAAAATTGGTTAGTAAAAAATACCTCTTAAATTTTGGTCAACACTGGATTCGATTTATTCATGTGAAGATATATTTTGTATAATTACAAATATATAACCTAATAAAAAATTAATTTGAAATTTAGTCTAAAATTTTATAACTTAAATTTGTTTATTTTTGTATTGTTACATGTATATGTCACTTGAATTTGTTACTCTGCAATTTTTCATAACTATACAATTTAATATTGGAAATTAAGGTTTTAAACAAAAAATTAAATATTTGGTTTTATTTTACTTCACAATAGTATTTGCTACATATGATACTATTCCTAAAAAATATGGATACACTATATAAACATTGTAGATGTTTTAATAAAACTATGATAATCTAAACTAATAAAAAACAATTAGTACACATGTGTAAATAATATTCTAATTTAATTACTTAACATTGGAAATTAAAAAAAAGTGAAGATGATATGGATTGATTATAGTATTGTGTAGACGAATATTATTGAGAAGCAGCTACAGTTTTCTCAAACATATTCGCTACAAAAAAGTATGTACGAATATATTTTATATATATAGGCACATACACACTCATACATCTCTATAACATGTTGAGTTTGTGCTCACATAAATATATGCCTATTTATTGTAAGTGGTATATATATTCATTACAATATTATATTGGTAGTCGGTCCATAAAGAGTAAAGACATTATTCTATTTTCGTATATTGGCACCAGAGCCGATCTGATATTAAGGGGGTTTGAAACATTCTTTAAGAATTTGTATAAATATTTTTCTCACAATTTGAAAGTTTATGCCCATGTAAAAAATTTCTAAATATTTTTTGGGCTAATGCCAATGTTTAAACCAATTGTACCCATATTTGGTCCTAATTGACATGTAATTTGAAACAAATTATTTTCTTTGTTGTTCATCGTTAAATACATATGGTACGGTAACTTTTAACGTCGATTTTTTAGATAATGTTTCATCAAATATCAACCCATTTGAAATATCTTCCACACTAACAAACATAATAGCTCAATGTCTCTAACTGCTCTATAAAAAATAGCTCACGTACGTTCGAACTTATATATCTAACGACGTGAATTCCACCATCTCTTTCAAATATCCTATAATGTAAAATAATCAATACAACATGAAACTAAACAATCCTTTTTTACAATTCTATTCATATGTTAACCTCATCCAACCACGCTACTAAGCAAACCTTTCACGACTTATGTCTTTGTTATGTGCTTTTGTATAAAGGGGTGGTGATCGTTGGTGATTGCTCAATCATAAACTCATTCTATAACTATGGCTGTGGCATTTTTATAAGACCACCAATATAGTAAAATAGAACATATATCCTTTTTAACAACAATAGAACATATATCTATACGATAAAATTTAGTAAACAAATTGCACTTGGTGAAATATTAATCAATAATTAAAATACACAATTTAATCTAAACTATATAGTTTTAAAAAATAAAGATAGAAATTATCAAAAACAGAGGAAATCCCACTTACTATGTTGTTTCGTTTCAATTAAACTCAAGTCAACAAAAAGGAAATAGAGAGAATTTCACAGAAATATTTTCTATATTTTATCACCACACTCAAATTTAGGTCAGGGCAAAAAGTACCAACACATTCAAAGACAAATATATAAAAATAAAAAATAATTCATAATTTATGTATTGAATTTAAACAGTGTCAAATATTTTTATTTTACTTACTTTTAAAATAAAAATATAACAAACGCTAAAAATGTAAAAGAATTACATTATTGAGCCTTTTATTAATTTATCAAACCTTTGATTTCAAATAAGAACAACAGAAAAATAGTTAAAATTAAAATTATTTTTATTTTTGAGTAAACTGCATATTTTTACACATATATGAAAATACAATGTATCTTTTAATTAATCTTCACTGGTTTAACAAAGATTAATATTGACAAAGATAAGTTAATAACAACATCAATTACAATAATTGATGTTAAAACGATATTTTGTATCATTTATTAATTAGTGTCTCAAATTGATACCATTTGTTTTTCTGACACTATTTTTTTTTTGATAACCATAATGTGATCCCAAAGGCTTTCTAGGCACAATGACTAATCACTACGAGGTCCACAAAAATCTGTATTTTCTTGCCACTAAAGGCGTCCATAAGTTGCCAAGAGGAATCGAAGCCATGGCGGAAGCTCCAGCCGGATGACACGCACAAATCGACAAATGGTCCAAATTTTCACCATTTTATTTTAATTTTATGGAGCCATGTAGTGAGCACAAAGCAAGCTATTCTTTTGTCTTTTTGATACTATTTATGTGATGTAATGTGATCTTTTTTTAGTAATGTATCATATGTATCTCTTGCAAATGCAAACCTAAAACACAAACCGCAAAATCATATAAAAATAATAACTTAGATCACAAGTAAAATATATCCCGCTCGTAGGGCGGCCCAACCCTAGTTTTATATTCATAAGTTATCGACCCTAGTGGCTTCTATTCCTAGCTCCGCCACTGGTTTTATCCCAGTCCAGCATGATGTTTATAGAGTAAACAAGTTCATACACGCATAGAAAAGGTGATCCCGAATCTCATCACGCTCTCCACACATAAGATAAGGTTGATCAATGCCTCCATTCCCTAGTTCTTATTCAAGTAGCCAACTTGTCTATGATTTCAAGCCACGTAATGAAAGCATATATGGGTAAGGCATGAGAAAAAACCAGACAATCAAGCTCCATGTAACGGGGGGATGATGTTCCCGGAGATGTCACCAAGTCTTTTTTTTTTAGTATAACACAAAAACGCCTCTGTGTAGGTTAAACCATACTTGAACCAAACCAAAATTGAAAATGGTAAGCTTCTGATACGTTGCAGAGGATCTACTTCCGTAAGAAGAAACAAAGTGGTGAAGAGAAGAACAGTGAAGTGGGATTGATCGTGGAACGGGAAGAGTTGAGAAAGACTCTGAGTAGAAGAGAAGGTTTACTAAGGAATAAGAGAAGCAAAGACTCGAGTAGGAGGAGAGGCTTTGCGAACGGATAATATCTACTTTTTAGTTGCTTTATAATGACGTTGTGTGAGTCATTTCTTTTCCATGCTTAAAGTTGTTTGTTTGTAGTGTCGCCATGAGACCTGCACTTATGATCACCATGAGATCATAAGACAGATTTTGCTATTTCGTTTTGCCGTTGTGATATCTGAGACGATCGGATCTTTCTCTTTCTTTCGAGTACTGGTTTTACTACTTTTAGTGAAACAGAGTTTGTGCGTTGGAGACTATGTAACAAAGTTCTTAACAAATTGGTGCGCTTGTGACGTGATGAACCTTTGCGATGACTTCGTTGGAAGATTCGAGTGCTACGCAGGAGTACGACGAGACGGTGGCGGAGTTCTCTCAGGATCTGTTGTTTTTACGTTCGGAGTGGGATCGTATTAAGCTGAAGTCTGATGGAGTAGATGAGTGTCTGATGGTTATTGATAGGAACTTGGTGATGTATGAGAAACGTTTTGACTCGATGGATCATCGCTTTGATCAACTTACCCAGATCCTATATCGTATGGAAACAAACCGGATGTCAGAAAAAGCTCAAGGAAAGGCGATCACTTCTTCGTCGAATGACAAACACCTCCGTTACAATCATCTTCGCGATCTCAACCTCCGATACTTCCTCCGGGGTTTAAGTTACCTCCGACTTGTGAGACACGTGAGGGTCTTCTTAAGAAGATTGACATGCCGGTGTTTGATGGATCCAGCCCTTTTGGGTGGATTGCACGAGTGGAACGTTACTTTCGTATTGGAAACTTTCATGGGCTGGAACGTTTGCAACTGGTCTCGCTCAGTTTGGAAGGTCATGTCCTTAACTGGTTTAATGGAGAGATGGATAATGACCCATTTGCTGATTGGATCTAGTTTAAGAGACGTTTGGTTGCTTGGTTAAGACAAAGAATAGAAGCTGAACCTGGGAAGAGATTGTTTTCGATTCAACAGACGGGTTCTATAGCTGATTATGCCCAGGAGTTTGAGGAACTATGTTCTATTGTGACCGGAGTTGATGAACGTAACTTGGAACATGTTTTTTTCAATGGGTTGAAGCCAGAGATGAAGGAATTGATAAAAATGAAGGAGCCCGTGGGTATCACTCAACACATTGCAGCTGTGATTGGTATAGAAGGAAGCGCCTTTTGTAAATCGGTGGGGGAAGCAGCTACTGGTGATTATCACTACCGCCGTCCTGTTTCCACTCATCGGGTCTGTGGTGCTAGTTCTTCTTCTAACAGTCAACACCGTACGGGGTCTGGAGTTGATAGAGGAGCTCAGAATAGTGGCTATCAGAGGCCACAACAGAAGTATGTTGATGCAGAGCTGGATGAAATGCGGAGAGAACAGATTTGCTTTAAATGAAAGGGACCGTATTTTAAAACACACATATGTCCTAATAAGGAGTTGCGAGTTTTGACTGTTATCAACGGATATGAAGTCGAAATTTTGGATGAAGCTATGGATGATTGGTTACAAGAAGACATGGAGTGTGAGAAACAATTAATGGAGCTGTCAATGAACGCCTATCTTGGCATTGATACACCAACCACAACTAAAATCAGAGGACGTATTGGGCTGCAGGAAGTGGTGATCATGATTGACAGCGGTGCTACTCATAACTTCTTGGTGCCTCATGTGGTGATGAAAGCTAAGTTACCCTTACAATCTGAAAAACGTTTTCAGGTTCTGTTGGGGACGGGCGTGGTCGTTGAATCATTGGGGGTTTGTCCGCAGGTACCCTTCATGATCCAAGATACGCTCTTTACTACAGATTTTGTCACTTTGGAGAAAGGAGGAGCATATATGATACTAGGGGTGTAATATTTTGTCACTTTTGAAAGTTGGGCAAGTGTACTGTCGACTGGGAGCTCCATGAGCTCTCTTTAATGTACGAGGGTAAGTCTGTGACACTACGTGGGGACCCTTCGTTACATCAGTCTCAGACTAACCTCCAAACACTTTCTTGTGCATTTCTAACACCAACATTTGGGTGGGAAAGTGGCTTGGCTGCATCTCAGGTCTTATCCGTGCAAGCTCCTCAACAGATTCAGGACGTGATGGATTAGTTCATGGGCGTGTTTCAGACACCATCGGGTCTACCTCCAGTACGAAGCCGCGGTCACACTATAATGCTACAACCTGGAGTCACTTCCATCTCAGTCAGGCCATACCGTTATCCTCAAGCAAGTAAAACTACTATGGAACAGATGGTTGCAGAGATGTTGCAGACTGGGATCATCAGACCTAGTAAGAGCCCGTTCTCCTGTCCGGTTCTTCTAGTCAAAAAGAAGGATGGTACGAGCCGTTTCTGTGTTGATTATCGAGTTTAAAATCGTGTAACCGTGCCTGACAAGTTCCCTATTCCTATGATCGACCAACTTCTAGACGAGTTACACAGTGCAGCAGTGTTTACTAAGCTTGATCTATGCTCCGGGTATCACCAAATTCATATGAAGGACACTGATGTGGAAAAGACCGCCTTTCGCACGTATGACAGTCATTATGAATTCTTGGTTATGCCATTTGGCTTAATGAATGCGCCTGTTACCTTTCAATCTTTGATGAATGAAGTGTTCCGTCCGTACATCTGGCGCTTCGTAGTTGTCTTCTTTGACGACATCATGGTTTACAGTCCAGACTTGACTTCTCACTACGGTCATCTACGAGTGATACTTCAGTTATTTTCGGATCAGAGTCTCTACGCCAATCAAAAGAAGTGCTCCTTTGCTTAATCATCTGTGGAATATCTCGGTCATATTATCTCAGGTCAAGGCATTGCTACTGATCCGGCGAAGACTACGGCAATGCAGCGATGGCCTACACCTTGCAATGTAAAAGATCTGTGTTGCTTTCTTGGCCTCACAGGTTACTACACAAATTTTGTACAAGGCTATGGCTCAATTGCTAAACCTCTGACCGCGCTCTTGAGGAAAGACATGTTCGAATGGTCACAGATTGCTCAGGAAGCATTCGAACTATTGAATTCTACTATGATGCAAGCGCCTGTTTTGGCTCTTCCAGACTTCACCGAGCTGTTTGTGGTGGAAACCAACGCTACATGCTTCGGATTGGGTGCTGTACTAATGCAGAAGAAACACCCTATCGCCTATTTTAGTTACGGGTTAACGCCTCGTGAACAGCTGAAATCCATTTATGAGAGAGAGAGCTTATGGCAATCGTCATGGCAGTGTTAAAATGGAAGTATTATTTAACGGGAAGGCGCTTTGTTGTCCACACTGATCAGAAGAGCCTGAAATTCCTTTTAGAACAACGGGAAGTCTCTCTCGAATACCAACGGTGGCTATCAGGACTGTTAGGATTTCAGTTTGATACCATATACAAACCTGGTATCGATAACAAGGCAGCAGATGGTTTATCGCGTCAGATGCAAACTGTGGAAGCAGGCGGTAGAATCTTGTGTTTGTCACTTAGTTTCCCTGTTGTCCTGCAGTTGCAAGATTTCTATGCTGAGATTGAGCAAGATGCAGACATTCAAACTCTTAAGCGACAAATCACATCCGGTGAAACGGTAAAAAAGGGTCTCATTGTCGTTGATGGACGTGTGTGGTATAAGAAAAGTCTGTTGATCCCACAGACATCAACATTTATTCCTTTGTTACTTAAAGAGTTTCATGATGGCTTGCAAGGGGGACATTCTGGTATTTTCAAGACACTGAAGCGCATAAAGGGCTCTTTTCATTGGCATAACATGCGCAAGACAGTTCAGACTTATGTGGCTCAATGTATCATTTGCCAAACTCACAAAACGTCCACATTATCTCCTGCTGGTCTCCTCCGACCCTTGCCAATTCCGGAAGCTGTCTGGCAGGATATCAGCATGGACTTCATTGAGGGTCTTCCTTCCTCCAATGGTGTCAACATCATTCTGGTTATTGTGGACCGTTTAAGAAAATATGGACACTTCTTTGGCTTGAAACATCCATTCACCGCAATTGATGTAGCTTAGTTGTTTGTGCGAGAAGTTGTCAAGTTACACGGCTTCCTGGCTTCAATTGTTTCGGACCGAGACAAGATTTTTCTCAGTGGGTTTTGGCATGAATGCTTCAAGGTTGCAGGTACTTTCCTCAAATATTGTACATCATTTCATTCACAGACGGATGGCCAAACCGAAGTGCTTAACCGCTGTTTGGAAACGTACCTCCGTTGTTTCTTGTCAGCTCACCCTAAGACTTGGAGCAAGTATCTTAATTGGGCCGAATATTGGTACAATACGAGCCATCACTCTGCTATTCATACAACGCCCTTCGAGATCGTCTATGGCCGTAACCCAACCATTCTTGCTGCCGTTTGAAAGGGGTTCCACGGTAAATTACGAACTAGAACAAGCTCTGGTGGAAAGAGACAATCGTTTGGCTGATCTAAAGGCATCTCTGTCACGTGCCCAAGAGTCTATGAGATGGTCCGCAGATAAAAATAGAAGGGATGTCAACTTTGAGATTGGAGACAAGGTTTTCTTAAAGTTACGTCCGTACCGACAACAATCTGTGACTCGTCGTCAAGTTGGCGGCAAATTACTATGGCCCATTTGAAGTTTTGGAGAAGGTGGGAAAGGTTGTGTATCGCTTACGTCTTCTAGATGGCTCAAAGATTCACCCCGTGTTTCACGTGTCTCAACTTAAACAGGCATTGGGGACTTCTGTGCCGATCACGGCTCTCTCTCCGTCGTTCTTGGTTAATGGTGAAGTCGTTATTGAACCAGAGAAGATTTTGGAAACTTGCTACAATGCGGATGGTCTTCTTGAAGTGTTGATTCAGTGGGTTGGTCTTCCGCAGCATGAGAGTTCTTGGGTGTCGGGGTGGGAGTTACACAACCAGTTTCCAGCTTTTCAGCTTGAGGACATGATGCGTTTCATTGGACGGGGTAGTGATACGTTGCAAAGGTTCTACTTCCGTAAGAAGAAACATAGTGGTGAAGAGAAGAAAGGTCAAGTGGGGATTGATCGTGGAACGGGAAGAGTCGAGAAAGACTGAGTAGAAGAGAAAGTCTACTAAAGAATAAGAGAAGCAAATACTCGAATAGAAAGAGAGGCTTTGCGAACGGATAATATCAACTTTTTAGTTGCTTTATAATGACCTTGTGTGAATCATAATGACGTTGTGTGAATCATTTCTTTTCCATGCTTAAAGTTGTTTGTTTGTAGTGTCGCCATGAGACCTGCACTTATGATTGCCATGAGATCATAAGACAGCTTTTGCTATTTCGTTTTGTCGTTGCGATATCTGAGACGATCGGATCTTTCTCTTTTAGTACTTTTAGTGAAACAGAGTTTGTGGGTTGGAGAGTACGTAACAAAGTTCTTGACAGCTTCATTATCATAATCCAAACCTCGTAAGAAACTGTAGGTCCTATCTACTAGATATCAATCGATCTCTCAAGCTGAAATCAGAATCCAGTCATTCCAATACAAGGACGCAATATCGAGCTATATATATGACCAATTTATTATCAATGGGAACTGAGATACTTCAAACGTATTATTCGTGCTAGATGATAGGATAAAGCTAGCTATATACAGATATATATATATATATATATATGCGGCATTCGTTTGCACAAAGTATTGATCACTAGTCCCAACCTCTTTAAAGAGGGAAGGAGTCATTGCGGCCGTCACCGGCATCATCATCAGTATCGTCATCCATCTGGAAGAGATTGAATCCCCCAACATCCCACTTTGCATCTTGGTAGCTGGAACTCGAGCTCACATAATACTTCACCTCATGAAACAAGTTCAGATTATCCACCAGCTTATGGAACACATAGCATCCGCAACACTGCATCATCAACAAATACTATTTACGCAGTCCATAACTTGTTACTGACACAGGCTAATTGTAATTGTATTTTTTCTGGAAAATAACCTGCACGAAGACGGTGCCGTCAGTGTAGGCATGTGGATTTATGGCTCGTGTAGTTCTCTGTCCACAAACGTTGCAAGTGAAGGCAACGCGCATACGCCTACGGGGCGATTTCGTGAATAGTGACCACGGAAATGTTGAAATCGTCTCCGCATCGGCCTTTGCCGGAAGAGACGGCCCCTCCATCCCGGAACCGGTGGTCCAGCCTCTGACCGAGGCGGCGCTCAAGACCAATCCCATGGCCTCATCCTACAAATCAAAATTTCGAAGAAATTATCTAATACTTTTGGAAACAGTAACCTATGACAGAGATCGAGATTTTACATTCGAGAGAGTTCGATTTTGGAATAGAGGAACGAGGCTCAAGGAATCCGATTCGAATTTGGGATCATAATCTTTGTCGTCCTCTGAATCAAAATAAGAAAAGAGAAGAATCAAAGTAACCCTGAGAGATGATCGTAAGCAATGAAATAGCATATTATGCGTAAGGTTGTTTACTCTTAGAAAGCCGGACGATTCTTGGCGAAGATGAGTATGTTCTCTTCTTCGGAGAGAAGATGGATAGCGACGAAGATGAGGAAGAGACGATGGTGGCCGCAGAGCTTAGGGCGGTAGCTTCCATGGTTGATCTTTGAGCTAACAGAGAAGCAAATTTTGTTTCTTTTCGCTTTTCTTTTCTTTTCCCTTGAAAATTAATATCTTTATCCCTTTTCTCTCCTTTTGGGTCGTCTCACATTCTGACATTGAAACGGGCTGAAACCCAATAGGCTCAACCCCAGCCCAGTTCAATAAGTCCATTTTGTAACCCTTGGGTTTTCCTCAATAATTCCAATGGCATGCTACTGAAATTAAAACTATGTCGTTTAATACATTCAATAACCGATTATTTTGGTTGCCAATATCTAAACTATTGTTATGAAATAACTTGTAATTTATAGTATCGAGAAATTTAAATAAGAGTAGAATTTGATACCCGTAGGAAGCAAATAACACTAGTATAAGGGAGAGAGTTTATTATAAGGAAGAAGAAGAAGATGTAATGGTTCTTTGATTATAAACTCTTGTTTTTGTTTATGGTGTACAAAAGAGTGAGATGAGTGATGGTATTTATAGTGAACAACAATACATAAAATAACAAAGATGGTGCTTAATTTGGTAAATGAGTGGGTGATCATAGTGTTTGATGAGTAGATGATCATAGTACTTGAGTTGGTAAAGGAGTGGATGATCATAGTGCTTGAGTTTGGTAAAGAAGTGGATGATCATTTCAATGCTTAATTTATAACACTCCCCCTTGATCATCCATCTTGTATTACGTGGTGCCTCGTTAAAAACCTAGTCATGGAAAACCCAATGGGAAAAACCGTAGTAAAAGTAAAAAGAGTACAACTACGTAAGCTCCCCCTCGAATGAGTAGTCATAGAACCTTTAGAACAATGATAGATTTTCATCTCTCAAATTGTAACATTCTCTTTGGTTGTCTATCTTTTGTATGTTCTTTGTTGCCTCGTTAAAACCTTGTCATGGAAAAACCCAATGGGATAAAAAAAAAACCATGATAAGGAAAAAAAGTACAACCACACTTAATATCATATTTCTTTCCCTGGAAACAATATCTTCAGGATATGCATTCCAATCAACTCTCTTCAGAGAATTAAGCTTAAGAGAATAAACTCTATTCATTTCTATTATGATATCTAGGGCCTTTAGACTTCTTGTCCATAATTCTCTTTTGACTTAGACAATAGTTTATTGGTCTATTTGGATTTCAAACCAAATTTCTTACATATAATCGTATAGAAATTCGTCTCGTACATACGAATTATTCATTTGTAACTATAGAAGTTACTATTATGATTTTCTTTCTTTTCATATGAAATTACATATTTCAGTAATGAAAAAGATTAATAATTTTCTTAAATAACACTCTTACGTATGGTATTTCAGGACCAAACATATACGAGCGTCTTAAATAAAATACTTTAAGGATCTTTATGATAACATCTCAGTTTTAGATCTCCAGTTTAGAATACATAAAAACAATATAGGATTGTCAAGAGTTTTCTTCCAAAATATAATTTTTCTATAACTCTTCAGGAGTTTTGATTATATTCAAATCATGATTCTATTGATTTATAATCTCTTGATAAATACAAATGGATACATTTGTTAACCTTATAATATTTCATATATCCCATAAAATAGTTTGTTTCAATTCGATCGAATATGCAGAGTTCCCGGGAACATGATTTTGATATCATCAATCCTTCATGGATTATACTTTCAGGGATTAACATTTTTCAAGTGGATTGTTTCATTCAAGTTCTTCCTTTATTACCAGACTATAAGGAACTTGAAACTAGTTGCATCTACCATATGAAATTATGTCTCTTCACAATCAATTTCATATTGATCCTTCTTTGTGTGCAACGGTTCATTTACATCTCACTTGTTTTACACCTTTTAGTGTATGGACTACTGGTCCAAATACTTCTCTATTTCACAAGAAGTTTATATCTTTGTCTATTGCATCTTTCTGATTTGGCCAATCATTTCTTTGTGTACACTTTTCAATAGACTTTCTTTCATGATCCTCTTTCTCATTTATTATATCAACTGCTACTTTGCATGTATAATATCATCGACGTCAATTTTCTTATCGGTTCCATTTTGTTTCATACATGACATAACTTATTGAGATCTCTTCATTTGTCTCAGGTACCTGAATTTTCGTCAGTCATGTTTAATTTCTCTTCTGGAGATCATACAAAACTATATTGCCTCGTTTTGACCATTATCAATATATGCTCCTTTTTCATTTACGAGGATTTATCTTTGGAACCAATCTGTCTACCACCCTGCAGGCGTGACTAGCAGTTTGATATTGTTCTTGTAGAACATTTATTCTTATTGGAGCATTTACAGCTGGTATATGTGACTTGATCACTATAGTTATATAGGTCGTGTCTGACAACTGCTTTAGTAAGTTTTGAAATGAATTATCTTTTGGACTTCTATTTCACATTGTGTTTAGCCCGAGGATCAATGATAATTCATTTCAACTTATTTTCTTTTCCAGCTGTTTATTTTCTCCCCCTTATGTTGGAAGTACTAACTCACTTTTAGAATTCATGTATAGCCTTACTTATAGTTTTCGGGGATGGCTCTGGATTCTTAAGTGTCAATAGAGATTTATATCCAACATATATTTCCAACCTCATTTGAAAACACATCTTCATTTGAAGCTCTGTGGCGGAGCAACATCCAACATTCTTAGATGAAAATGATTGGTTTCTGATTCTATACCAATGATGGGGAGAACTAGTGAAAATTTATTGGCTTGATGCGAATGGATTTTGACTTTGGTGAATAAAATGTTTGTTGAGAATGGAAGTTGTTTGGTAAGTGTTGGAGATGAGCTTAGCACAGGCCCATTAAGAGCTAAGCCCAAAATCAGACCCGACCCGTTAAACAACGATGATTTCGCTAGAAAACAAAACGTACGTCACTATAAATAGAAGACGTCTGACTCATTGAAAGGACAGTCAGAAACGTACAGAAAGTACAGACAAGGAAGCATTGCCTCTTCATCACAGACAAAGTCTTGGACGACCTCGACCACTAGGCGAGCTTGGCCCAGACGACCTCAGACCATAAAATAGAAAGATACTTGTTTAGACGAACTGTTTAGACGAGCAATAGCATCTTTAGTTCTTGTAATTGAACGAGCTTGTTTATTCTTGATTATTAATACCAAAATATCCACCCCTTTACATCATTTATAAATATTACATCATCGACCAGATATGAAAACAACAATTGGCGCCCACCGTGGGGTAGGAGATTCTTCTTCACCTCAAGACAGCTCGGCAGTCACAGAACCCATAGCGCAACCAGACGCCCTGATTTCTGCAACCACCAACCGTCCTGGAATGACAAGCGCACAACTAGCTGCAATGACAATCTCGGACCATCTAGCCAACACCTCGACGCTAGTGGCGAAAACCTCGGGTGAACCATCAATGGTGGCAACCTCGCATATAGCCAATACCTCGACACTAGTAGCGACGACCTCAGACAAACCATCAATGGTGGCAACCTCGGACCATCCAGCCAACACCTAGACGCTAGTGGCGACGACTGTTATCTTGCATATTTCTATTGTGTTATTCATTCACCCATGTGCATTTTGATCATATAGACTAGGATTTAGCCATGTTTAGGTTGCATTTTGCATACATGAGTCTTTATTAGGTATTGGAGTACCACATGAAGTTCTTGGAGACATTTGGGTGCATTTGGAGCTCAAAAGAGGTGATAAAGGTGATCATTGGACGAGCAGTGCATGGGAGCGACCCTACCAGAGCGACACCATGAATTCGATGTGCCCTACCTCTCAGACCGACCTTACCAGAGCGACCTCACGAGGTCGCTCGCCATTTCATCGTTTGGAGTGCAAAAATAAACCCAGAGCGATCTCCTAGAGCGACGACACGAAGTCGCTCCAGCTCCAGAGCGAGGTCACCACAACGACACCCCGAGGTCGCTCGGGTTTGTGTCGATGAGACACGAACAACAAGCTGGGAGCGACCTCCCGGAGCGACGTGCCGAGGTCACTGTGCTTCAATTATTTGGTCGAACTTATGATTAATCAAGGGCCTTTTTGGTCATTTGTTATGCACGTTTTACACTTGCTAAACCTATGTTTAAGTACCTTTTGTAAGCCATTGGAGGCAGATAATCTTTTGATCTTAAGAAAACCACCAAAAACCTCTTGGAAAGTTCATCTCTTTGATTCAATTGATCATTTTTGTTATTGCAATCCTGTTGTATTCATATCGATTATCTGTATTTTTCTACATGATTAATCTGAAATCCAATATGGGTTTAAGAGGAATCGTGGAGATTAGTGATTAATCACCTTTTGAATTCATGGGTTAGGGAGATTAAGGGTGATTAGGTTAGAGCTAGGACGTTTTAGTGTAGATCATTCTTAGTCCTTGCTAGTAGGGTATTCATAATGCATCTTCTGAGTTGGCCTCTCAAAAGTT
>NC_027749.1:34582230-34597806 GCF_000695525.1 Brassica oleracea var. oleracea
AGTCTGAAAATATCGTATTAAATGGTCAATCAAATCTATAAAATTTCATAAAAGTGAAAAATTATGACAATGAAATATTTATGTTATATGACAATAAATCATGCGACGGCTCAGCCGATCAATGCAGAATAATAAATAAATTATACGGCGGCTCGGCCGGCCAATTAATAATAAACAGAATATAAGGCGGTTCAGCCGACCAATAAATAATAAACAGGATATAAGGCGGCTCGGCCGACCAATAAATAATTAACAGGATATAAGGCGGCTCGGCCGACCAATAAATAATTAACAGGATATAAGGCGGCTCGGCCGACCAATAAATAATTAACAGGATATAAGGCGGCTCGGCCGACCAATAAATAATAAACAGGATATAAGGCGGCTCGGCCGACCAATAAATAATAAACAGGATATAAGGCGGCTCGGCCGACCAATAAATAATAAACAGGATATAAGGCGGCTCGGCCGACCAATAAATAATAAACAGGATATAAGGCGGCTCGGCCGACCAATAAATAATAAACAGGATATAAGGCGGCTCGGCCGACCAATAAATAATAAACAGGATATAAGGCGGCTCGGCCGACCAATAAATAATAAACAGGATATAAGGCGGCTCGGCCGACCAATAAATAATAAACAGGATATAAGGCGGCTCGGCCGACCAATAAATAATAAACAGGATATAAGGCGGCTCGGCCGACCAATAAATAAATTAAATTACTAGTAAATAATATAGGCGGTATTCCGGCCATTATAACATGATATAAATAATAGTAGAGGCGGTATACCGACCATTATAACAGGGTATAAATGATACAAATAAATTTTACCGAATCGCAGAGTGATCGTGCTGATAACGTGTTATGAAATAACTTGTAATTTATAGTATCGAGAAATTTAAATAAGAGTAGAATTTGATACCCGTAGGAAGCAAATAACACTAATATAAGGGAGAGAGTTTATTATAAGGAAGAAGAAGAAGATGTAATGGTTCTTTGATTATAAACTCTTGTTCTTGTTTTTGGTGTACAAAAGAGTGAGATGAGTGATGGTATTTATAGTGAACAACAATACATAAAATAACAAAGATGGTGCTTAATTTGGTAAATGAGTGGGTGATCATAATGCTTGATGAGTAGATGATCATAGTGCTTGAGTTGGTAAAGGAGTGGATGATCATAGTGCTTGAGTTTGGTAAAGAAGTGGATGATCATTTCAATGTTTAATTTATAACAACTATATAATTTCTTTTGCCTGCCCATTTTTGTTTCACAGAACAACTGTCGAACCCAATTTTGTTTCAAACCCATAAAGGTTCATACGCACAGCCCAGTATATTCTGGAAATAAAAGGTTTTATCTCTATAAAATTTTGAAAATATCAAATCCTCGATGTCTGTTTCAAATGAATTATCAAGCTAAATAATTATATTTTTATATATGAAGATAATCGTCGGCCAGGCATGTAGAGACTTGAACAAGTTTTTTTTTTTGAAAAAGGACTTGAACAAGTTAAAAACATCCTTACATATAATTTTGATACAAATTGAAACTAATAATAAACAAACCGTTATGTAAGTGCATGACCTTTTTTTTAACCATATGGCGACGGCGATGGCGACGAAGCTTGGGATCTAGGGTTCGATGTTTTTCAATTCCGGGGATTTGGGATATCAAGGGATAAAGGAAACAGTGGATCTAGGGTTTGATGGTTCTCAAGAGGGATTTGTTATTCATCAGATCGAGGGATTTGGGGAGTACCCAAAAAGAAGGCAGATTTATGATTGCGAGATCGGGGTGGATTTGGATGTTGTTTGGAGTATTGAGAAAGTGTACAGAACTCTGGAACGAGGGGATATGGAGGAGCTATATCATTCAATGAGTTTGGAAGGCTCGGATCTTTGGTCTAAGGAAGTCAAAGGTATGATACTATCTAATTCGAATACGGATCCGAATCCGAATCCTTTTGAATCGGAGGCTAAGGAAAGTTTGGGTAGTCGATATATATATATTTTTTTTGAATGAATGTGAAATTTTTATTCACCAAAAAAGCCTTGTTACATCCTGTGTAAACCTCTTTAAAGACAAGAAAGACAAAAGCTTAAACACTTCTAAACACCATTTAGCATCTTGTTTGAAACCAAAGTTGAAGAGCAGTCTCCATGTTCCTAATCCCCTCTTCGGTAAGCTTTTGTAAAATGGAAATAGACACCAGATTTTCCCCATGACGAATATGGTTTCTCTCCCTCCAAATTACATAGATTGCAGCCTGGAAAGCATATCTAATGCAGAACATTCCCTTCCTATCCAAGCTTCTACCCGTGACTATCCTCACCAAAGAAGACCAGTTTATGGAGTACGAGCTTAGTAAAATACCTTTAACGAGATACTCCCATAGTTGTGAGGCATAAGAGCATTCGAAAAACAGAAAAGGGTTGTCGATATTGTATGGTGGGTAGGCGTATCCTTCTTAGGAAAGTCTTGCTCTGGGTTCAAAGAATTTTACTTCATCAATGGTTCACGGAGATTACGTCGTATCAATTTGGTGGCTCGCTTAGGATCTTCATGATTGATCTGAAGATTTTCGTTTATGATATGGAGGAGTTATTACTGAGGATTTATTGGAAGTCGGAGAAGTATAAGAAAGCTGCGGTTTTGAGGTAACTGAGCATCACAACATTCAACATTTCTCTCGCAATTCAATTTCAGCTTTTTAGCACGTCTCTTTTTTCTTTGGTTAACATGTCTCAAGGTCAACTTGTGGGCAAGGTGGGGAGCAAGAATGGTCCGGAGAATAACATCAATTTCCTCATTTTGATAACTCTGCTAATGAAATGGTTAGTGTCGTGTTTTTCTCTGCTACTAGGCGGGAACTTGGGCTCGGCTTGCGTGGACAAGTTATAGTCCTACTAGCCCTACAACTGGTCCCTTTAAACCAGTTACAAAGGGCAGGATTAGAGCTGGATAAGGTCTTCAGGTTGTTCATTATGGGGAAGAGGTCTGAGGAGCGAGTATGGTCAAGAGTATACTCAGCAGTGAGGGGACATGTATTGGCGTTTGTTTGTGAAATAGGTATCAGTGCAGGCGTTGGAAAAACAAAAGACTTGGTTGAGCCTAGAATCTTTCTATGGATCAATATGTTTTTCTTTTGGTTACTGAAGGTGTCTAGATGGAAATCGTATAGACATGTGATTTTTTTCATATTCGGTGATTGGTGTAATGGTTTAAAGGTGGACTGGGGAATCAATTTATGTAATCTTCATGCCTATGTGTACGTACATAACTTAATAGATGAAACTGAATTACAGCCGTCGGTAGTTTAGTTTTCTATTGGGATGATTCAGCGAATAGTTTTTTTGGATAACATTTTTTGTCTCTTTATTTTGGAATGTGTTAAGGAATTGATTTTGGTCTTTTCCTTGATTTTATGGTTGTTTGTAGAGCTTTCTTTTGAGAGTAAGCAATGGATTAATAAAAATGTTTTATGTTATTGGTATTGTGGTTTCTTTGGATTAATTTGCATACGGGTTTGGTGTAAGCGTGACAGCTCTCTTCAGGAATATGATCGAACTAATGATACACTTAGGTATTGTGATGTAGGAAGGATCTCCTAGTTTTTCCTTTTTGAGATTTCTATTTTTCTGAGCTTTTCCTTTTTACTGTTCACGTTTGATTTGTTTTCCTATTTTATGGTTGAGATCCTTCTCTATATAAAGAGAGGTTCTAGGTTTTTGTAAGACACAATTTATTATTCTAATTGAGAGCTTTTATCAAATCTGGTGGATTTCCAGAGTTCTTCATCAAGTTCATCGCTGTGAACTTGAATTCATTCTAGGTTTAGTGTTTGCTATTCCTAAAAGTTTTTCCGACTGCGTCAGGTGGTATCAGAGCAGGCTGTTTCCTGTCTCTTTTCAAAAATTGATCAGCCATGGGAGATCAACCTTTGACCAAAGCAGATATATACAAGGATTCACCGAGGCTATTACCACGGCCCTAACTACTTTGGCCGATCAGATACGAAACCTAATCATTCAAAACGACAAAGAAGCCAAACCCAATAAGATCAAAGAAGAACAACAACGAAACAGAGGAGAATGGAATAAAGCAGGAAATAATCGTATTGAGAGCTCAAGTTCTGATGAAGAAGATCTCGAGGAGGACGAGGTTAACCAAGGGAATCAACATAATAATCACGATTATCGTGTAAAGGCAGATATTCCTTTGTTTTATGAAACTATGAGAGTAGAAGATTTCCTAGATTGGCAGATAAGCGTTGATAGATTGTTTGAAGTCATGGGTGTTCCCGAGAATAAGCAAGTCAAGATGGTCGCAATTAGATTGAAGAGCACTGCTGCTGTGTGGTGGGATAAACTTGTTATCCAAAGGCAAAGGCAAAGAAAGGGACCAGTTAAGACTTGGAGGCGAATGAAACAATACATGATGGACAAGTTTCTACCCGAGGATTACGAGCAGATTCTATATAAGATGTATATTGAATGTTCTCAAGGGAAGAGAACAGTGACAGAGTACACGGCTGAGTTTCTTCTCCGAGCGCAATGATCTAGAATAAACAGAAAATCAGAAAGTAGCCAGGTACATAAGTGGTTTGAAGGATTCTATACAAGAGAAGCTGGGTTTGCAAACAGTATGGACTGTGCAAGAGGCTTCAAGCTTAGCATTAAAAGCTGAATTAATGGAGAATTCTTCCCGTAACTTTTCTTCCTTCAAAAGATATCAGCCTCAAAATAATCTGGACTCAACCGGAGATAAGGAAAAAAGTACAGGATCAAAGGAAGCTAGCCACAACAACCAAGAAGCTGGTAGCTCTAGTAACAAATATAATAACAATCAGCAGAATAAAGCACCTGTACAGAGGCAGGGTAACCCTTATGTAAGACCAACCATTGACAGGTGTTTCCATTGTCAAGGACATGGTCACAGATCGAGCGTTTGCCCAAGCAGAAAAACTGTAGCTTTTCTAGGAGAAGAAGAGGAACATGACGAAGAGGATGAGTATGAAGGGGTAGAGTTCGCTGAAGAAGAGTCCACTGAGGTAGTGAGTTTGGTGCTTCAAAGGGTCCTACTATCATCTAAGGAAGAGGGGCAACGAAAGAATTTGTTCCAAACACGTTGTACGGTTGGTGACAAACTGTGTAACTTGATTGTGGATAATGGCAGCACAGAAAACTTAGTTTCTCAGAAACTAGTTGATTATTTGAAGTTACCTACAAAACCACATGAAAAACCATATGCCCTGGGGTGGGTGAGGAAAGGTTCTCAAGTTCGAGTAACGATGGCTTGTAGAGTTCCAATCTCCATTAGGAAACATTATAAAGAAGAAGTACTTTGTGATGTTCTTGATATGGATGTTTGTCACGTCCTATTTGGTCGCCCTTGGCAGTATGATAATGACATTACATACCGAGGAAGGGATAACGTGTTATTGTTTACATGGAACGGGTACAAGATTGCTATGGCTCCTGTTAAGAATTCAGATCAGATTACAAAGAAAAAGAATTCCAATTTCTTGGCTATGGCATATAGTGAGAAGGAACTCGATGAGGCAATCAAAGAAATAGGGTGTTTCTATCCAGTGGTGATTAAAGGCCTTATGAGTGTTGTAAATGAGGAAACGACAACACCAAACGAAGTACTAGAGATCCTGAAAAATTTCGAGGATTTAATCGCAGATGAGCTGCCACATGAGTTACCTCCCATGCGTGATCTTATTCCGGGGTCAAGCTTACCAAACCTTCCCCATTATCGCATGAGTCCTAAAGAAAATGAGATCTTGAGGGAACAAATTGAGGACTTGTTAAGGAAATGATTCATTCGTGAGAGCATGAGCCCTTGCGCAGTGCCAGTCCTTCTCGTTCCTAAGAAAGGAAACCAATGGCGAATGTGTGTCGATAGCAGAGCCATTAACAAGATAACTATCAAGTATCGATTTCCAATTCCTCGATTGGAAGACATGCTTGATGAGTTAACTGGTTCTAAGGTCTTTTCCAAGATTGATCTTCGCAGTGGATACCATCAGATTCAAATTAGACATGGAAATGAATGGAAGACAGCTTTTAAGAGCAAAGATGAATTATATGAATGGTTGGTGATGCCCTTTGGGATGTCAAACGCTCCTAGTACCTTCATGAGACTGATGAATCAGGTTCTTCGTCCATTTACTGGTTCCTTTGTGGTGGTTTATTTCGATGATATTCTGATTTATAGTAAGACAAAAGAAGAGCATTTGGAGCATATAAGGCAGGTGTTGCAAGTTTTACAAGAAAACAAATTGTACGTCAATTTGAAAAAGTGTACATTCAGCACCAACAAGTTACTCTTTCTTGGCTTTGTCGTTGGAGAAGAAGGAATTCAGGTTGATGAGGATAAAGTAAAAGCTATCAGGGACTGGCCTGCCCCTAAATCAGTCGCTGAGGTACGTAGTTTTCATGGTCTTGCTACCTTCTACAGGAGATTTGTAAGAGATTTTAGTACTATCACTTCTCCTATTACGGAATGCTTGAAGAAAGGAAAGTTTCGTTGGGGTCTTGAGCAAGAGAAAAGTTTTGCCTTGATAAAAGAAAAGTTGTGTACTGCACCGGTTCTAGCCTTACCTGATTTTGATAAAATTTTCCAAGTTGAATGTGATGCTAGTGGGGTAGGAATAGGTGCTGTTCTATCTCAGGAGAAAAGACCTATAGCTTTCTTCAGTGAGAAATTAAGTGAAGCTCGGCAGAGATGGAGTACTTATGATCAAGAATTTTATGCAGTGTTTAGAGCTTGAGGCAGTGGGAGCATTATCTAATTCAGAGAGAATTCGTTTTGTTCACCGACCATCAAGCTTTAAAATTCTTACACAGCCAGAAGGTGATAAACAAGATGCATGCTCGATGGGTAAGCTTTTTGCAGAAGTTTCCATTTATTATTCAACATAAATCTGGAGCACTTAACAAAGTGGCAGATGCTTTGAGTAGAAGGGCTTCATTGTTAGTTACCTTAGCACAAGAGGTGGTGGGCTTTGAGTATATGCAAGATTTATATGAAAGTGACGTCGAATTCAAAGAGTTGTGGGCCAAATGCAACGCAAAACATCCTTCAGCAGATTTTCACATTCTAGATGGTTATTTATTCAAAGGAGATCGATTGTGCATTCCTTGATCATCGTTGAGAGAGAAGTTAATCCGCGATCTGCATGGTGGTGGTCTTAGTGGGCATTTAGGTAGAGACAAAACCATAGCCAGTCTAGAGGAGAGATATTATTGGCCGCACTTGAGAAAAGATGCTGGAACAATTGTCAAAAGATGTTATATTTGTCAGGTTTCCAAAGGTCAGTCCCAAAATACTGGTCTTTATATGCCTTTACCTATTCCTGATGACATTTGGCAAGATCTAGCTATGGATTTTGTGTTGGGATTGCCTCGTACGCAACGTGGTGTGGATTATGTGTTTGTGGTAGTTGACAGATTTTCTAAAATGACACACTTTATTGCTTGCAAAAAGACTGCTGATGCATCCAATATTCCTAAGTTGTTCTTCAGAGAAGTTGTGCGTCTTCATGGAGTTCCCAAATCGATTACTTCAGATAGAGACACCAAGTTTCTCAGCCATTTTTGGATCACTCTTTGGAGGATGTTTGGGACAATTCTAAACAGGAGTTCTACAGCTCACCCACAAACTGATGGGCAGACTGAGGTAACCAACAGAACTCTAGGGAATATGATTCGAAGTGTTTGTGGTGATAAGCCAAAGCAGTGGGATTTGGCTTTGCCTAAAGTAGAATTTGCTTATAACAGTGCTGTGCATTCCGCGACGGGGAAATCACCTTTTTCTTTGGTATACACGTCTGTTCCTAAGCATGTAGTTGATCTGGTTAAACTGCCTAAGGCTCCGGGGTCAGTGCATCAGCTGAGGCCATGGCTGAAGAAATTTTGAGTGTTAAAGAAGCTGTTAAAGCTAAGTTAGAAGCTACTGGGCAGAAGAACAAGGTTGCTGCTGATAAACGTAGGAGGATTGAAATTTTCAAAGAAGGTGATGATGTGATGGTATTCCTCCGTAAAGAGAGGTTCCCCGTTGGTACTTATAACAAGCTGCAACAACGCAAGTATGGACCATTCAAGGTGTTACGAAAGATTAATGATAATGCTTATGTTGTGGCTCTCCCAGAATCTATGAACATTTCTAATACCTTCAACGTAGCTGACATTCATGAGTATCAAGCAGATGAGATTCTCTATCCGGATGAGAACTTGGAGACTGATGTAGGAAGGATCTCCTAGTTTTTCCTTTTTGAGATTTCTATTTTTCTGAGTTTTTCCTTTTTACTTTTCACGTTTGATTTGTTTTCCTATTTTATGGTTGAGATCCTTCTCTATATAAAGAGAGGTTCTAGGTTTTGTAAGACACAATTTATTATTCTAATTGAGAGCTTTTATCTAATCTGGTGGATTTCCAGAGTTCTTCATGAAGTTCATCGCTTGTGAACTTGAATTCATTCTAGGTTTAGTGTTTGCTATTCCTAAAAGTTTTTCCGACTGCGTCATATTGGAATATGGATTGTGTTGGTGTATTTGTGTTATTGATGTTACTTAATGACCGTAGGATTTATTGGGTTGATCAGTATATGCGGCAGATGCGGGGCAGTGGTATAGTTGCTATGGAATGGAGGGTCGCGGTGCAGAGACACGATGGTGTCGAAGTAAGAAGAAACTGGATGGTGACTTGGTTAGTTATCAAGGCTATTACAGTTCAGAGGTGGCATAAACGCTTTGGGGTGATTGGAGTTATTACTTTACTATATGTGGTCTCTAGGTGCAACATGGATCAAGTGATTATGGTATATCATTATACTATATTTCTAAAGTGGAATGTATTTATTCTGGTAAGGTTACAGATTGGTGGGGGAGGATTCTCTCCACGAAGAATGTAAAGCTTTCAACGTTCTTTTTGGTTTATTGGAAAGGGCTCTGATGGTTTCAAAAATTTTAATGTGTGCATTTTAAAGATTCTATATAATATTAAAGATTCATGCTGTGGTATAGAGATAGTCTTGTTTCTCAAGTCTTCTTTCAGGTTGTGGGTTTATTGGGATTGGAGGTTACGTGAGCTAAATGGCAAGATTGGTATCTTTCTATCCATGTTGATAGTTTTAAGGGTGAAGTATTCTCTATGCTCACAATATTTTTATCTCATGCATCTTATGTGTATGGGGAAAGTGGCCGATATCGAAAATATAAATGGTTAGAGTCATTATGGATTTTTATGGAATGGTCACAAAGAAAGGAATATATCTGGAATGGAGAAATAGGGTATCATTACACTTATTGAATTGGCTCTCCGGAACAAATAAAAGATAATTTTTTAAATGAGAGTACTATGTTGGAATTGCCGAGGAATGGGAAGCAAGTGGACTATAAGCTATTTAAGCGAGATAAGACATAGACATAAACCGAACTTTTTATTTTTAGCTGAAACAAAGCAAGAGCCAGAGTTTGTCCAAAAATTTCCAGCTCACTTTGGATTTGATAATCTGGTCACAGTAGACCCATTGGGGAGAAGTGGGGGATTAGCGTTTTTTTACAATAATGAGTATCCGGTAAGGGAATTATATTCTAGCAATCAAATGATTGATGTGGAAGCGGAGGCTCTTGGCAAAAAGGTTTATCTTACTTTTGTATATGGAGATCCAGTTCAAAAGATGCGAGAACAAGTGTGGGAACGTTTAACTAGATATGAAATGTCGCGATCTGAACCCTGGTTCATTATTGGTGATCTCAATGAGATTACATGAAATCATGAAAAAGATGGGGGATCACTGAGGAGTGCAGATTCTTTTATTCTTTTTTATAATATGATAAGAAATAGTGGTTTACTGGAATTTCCGGCTTGGGGAAACAAAACGTCATGGCAAGGGAGAAGAGGAAAAAAAAAAGGGGTAGTGATGGTTAGATGTCGTCTAGATCATGCTTTAGAAAATGAAGAGTGGCATACTCTATTCCCATGTTCTTTCACAGAGTATCTAGGGTTGGTGGCTTCTGATCATCGGCCAGTGGTGGCTTATCTTGAGGATAAAGTTCCAAGGAGGAAAGGACAATTTCGGTTTGATAAGAGGTGGATTGGACAAGCGGGTCTTCTGGAATCAATTACAATGGGTTGGATAGACTATAACAAAAGAAGAGTAGAAGGGAGAACATAGAATATAGTGGAAAAAATTAGTAACTGTCGTCACGAAATTGCTAAATGGCGAAAAAATAATCCTCCTTATGGAAAAGAAAAAATAATGAATTACAACAAGCTCTTGAAGAGGTACAAACAAATAATACTAGGTCTTGAGAGGATATTCTGGAGGTGTCTAGGAAATTACAAGATGCATATAAGGATGAGGAAGATTACTGGCGCCAGAAAAGCAGGAACATGTGGTATTCATCTGGGGATCTTAACACAAAGTTTTATCATGCTTTAACTAAAAAAACGACGGGTCCGTAATAGAATTGTTGGATTACATGATGCGGATGGGAATTGGATTACAGAGGATAATGGTGTGGAAAAGGTGGCGATAGATTATTTTGAAGATCTATTCAGTACCACCTCCCCATCAGAATTCGATAGTTTCCTTACAGAGGTTACACCGTGCATTACTCCTCAGATGAATCAACATTTTTTTAGGCTAGCAACGGAGGAGGAGGTTAAAGAGGCTTTGTTTATGATGCACCCAGAAAAGGCGTCAGGACCGGATGGCATGACAGCTCTTTTTTTCCAACACTCCTAGCATATCATTAAGAATGATTTAGTCGAGATGGTGAATAATTTTTTGGTCTCGGGAGAAATGGATACAAGATTAAATATTACTAATATTTGCATGATTCCAAAAACGGAGAGACCTACAAGGATGACGGAATTGAGGCCAATTGGTCTATGTAATGTAGGATATAAAATTATTTCGAAGGTTTTGTGTCAGCGATTGAAAATCTATCTTCCATTGCTCATTTCCGAAACTCAGTCGGCATTTGTAGCAGGAAGGTTGATCTCAGATAATATTCTTATCGCCCAGGAAATTTTCCACTGACTGCGGACCAATAAAGCATGTCAAGGAAAGTATATGGCAATTAAAACGGATATGAGCAAAGCGTATGATAGAGTGGAATGAGACTTTATTAAGGCCTTATTACATAAATTGGGTTTTGACCTTCATGGGATTAAATTAATGAAGGAATGTATATCATCGGTTCAATATAAGGTTCTCATAAATGGTCAACCACGTGGACTCATTGTCCCACATAAGGGCTTACGTCAAGGAGATCCTTTATCGCCTTATTTATTTATTCTCTGTACTGAGACTTTAATTGCAAATATAAAAAAGGCAGAGAGAGGGCAACAACTAACGGGGATGAAGGTAGCTAGAGCTTGTCCGTCGATATCTCATTTGCTTTTTGCGGATGATAGCATATTCTTTTGTAAAGCTCAAAAAGAAGAGTGTCAAATCATTCTTAGGATTTTAAAAGAATATGAGGCAGTTTCAGGACAGTTAATAAATTTTGACAAGTCTTCAATTCAATTTGGATACAAGATCGAAGAATCTGTCAGACAAGACTTGCGGGATATTTTGGACATTCAGAATCTTGGAGGAATGTGATCCTACCTTGGTTTAACAGAAAATCTGGGGGGTTCAAAGATCCAAGTTTTTAGCTTTGTACAAGAGCGTTTAAATAATAGAGTTAATGGGTGGACTTTCAAGTTTTTCACAAAAGGAGGAAAGTAGTGATCATTAAGTCAGCGATTACAGCATTACCAAATCATACGATGTCCTGCAATCATTTACCGAAGGCAACTGTGAAGAAACTGACGAGCGCGGTATCACAATTCTGGTGGAGTCCAGGGGAAGCACAAAAGGCATGCACTGGAAATCATGGGACAAAGTATGTGCAGATAAGGATGAAGGAGGTTTGGGGTTTAAAGACATCGCTGATTTCAATACATCAATGCTTGGTAAACAAATATGGCGTCTGATAGAGAAGCCAAATACTTTATTCTCTCGTGTTTTCAAAGGTCGGTACTTTAGGAATGCTTCACCTTTGGAACCGATTTGTTCATATTCTCCGTCATATGGCTGGCGGAGTATTGTCTCTGCTAGATCTCTGGTAAGCAAAGGACTAATCAAAAGGGTGGGATCATGTTTTTCTATATCTGTATGGAATGATCCATGGCTGCCAACCACTCGCCCGAGACCAACTAATAAAAATCAACACAATTTGTACCCAGACCTTACAGTGGAGTCTCTCATTGACTCTACCTCGTGCACTTGGAATTTAGAGGCAATTCGGGCTTTGGTGGATCCACGGGATGCAAAACTTATAGAAAACATACCACTGAGCAGGAATCAGAGGGTAGATAGAGATGGATGGCACTTAACAAAAAATGGAAAATACACGGTGAAATCAGGATATCAGGTTGAGCGGATCTATCCAGATAGAGAAAGACCACCACTACTGATTGGCCCCACAGTTGATGTTTTGAAGGCTTACTGCTAGAAAATTCGGTGCCCACCAAAGTTAAAACACTTCCTATGGCAATTAGTGACATGGTGTATAGTAGTAAGGAAGAATTTACAAGCGAGGGGAATTCAAGGGGATATTTGTTGTGTAAGATGTGGAGCTCTTGAGGAATCGATAAACCATGTGTTTTTTGAATGTCCTCCTGCCCTCCAGCTTTGGGCTCTCTCGAAGATACCATCAAATCCAGCTATTTTTCCAACAAGTTCCCTATTTACAAACATGGATCATCTATTCTGGAGAGTTCTCCCGCAGATGGAGGATCATCAGTTTGCATGGATACAATGGTACATCTGGAAAGCTAGGAATAATAAAGTTTTCAGTAACCTGGATATGGACCCAATGGATACGCTTAAGTTGGCAGAAACAAAATCAATACTGTGGGCTGAGGCACAAATACTAAAGGACCAGAGGACAACACCACAAATAATGAATACGACCTTACAGTCAACTCTAGGAAGATGGTGCTTTACAGATGGCTCATGGAAAGAGGGTGATATTTTTTCAGGACAAAGTTGGTTCAGCACTTTAGAAGGTTTTGATGGATTGTTGGGGGCGAGGAATGCTAGGGCTTCTCTATCTCCACTTTATGCGGAGATGGAAGCGCTACTATGGGCAATGGAATGCATGAGGAGTTTACGTCAATTTCAGGTTACGTTTGCAACCCTAGCCGCTCAAGAGGGGATGAGAATGGCGATTCCAAGATCCATATCGACTTGACGTAGATCCTGCACTCGGCGGGCTCTGCATCATCGCAGGGGAGACTATCCGACACTCCCTATGTGTCGAGGCGCTCCCACGGTGTTCCTAAAAATTTCGGCACTGCCGTCTCATCCAAGCTTCCCTGTTGCCGCTTCGTTTTCTTCGTCTGATGGTTTGAAAACGGTTGGAGAACCCGCTACATTGAAGTTTCATTCGAAGCTTTGATCTCCCTCTAATCATCATGTTCTTTGACGTGGGGATCACCAGAACTCACCGCTGTGTCCCCGATCCATAGCTCTGATCGCATCCGCTCCCATCTGATCACCCGCGCTTACCCAAGCTGAATCACGGATCTCTTTGGCTCGGTGGTTTGATTTCCATATCTTCGTATGGGGTCATCCTACAGATCGCGTTCTAGCCACATGGGGGACATGAAAGGCAAAGGTATCCTTTACGAGGATGACGATGCACCGATCATTCTGTTGGATCAGGATGATACACTGATCGCTAGCGCGTTCAGCCTATTGCTTATTGGGAAGGTGCTCAACCCGAAGAAACAAAACGTTGAGAAGCTACTTCAGAAGATGCCATCACAATGGGGTATGGAAGATCGCATTACGGCCAATGACTTGGGCAATGGGAAGTTTCTCCTTAATTTTACTTCGGAAGAGGATCTCAGCTCTGTTTTTCGACAGGGTCCTTTTCATATCAACTTCTGTATCTTTGTGCTGGTGCGATGGGAACCCATTGTTCATGATGATTACCCGTGGATCGTCCCTTTTAAGGTTCAAGTGATTGGCCTACCTTTGCACCTTTGGACGGATAAAAATCTTTGGAATATTGGTGCTAGATTAGGCCATGTTCATGTTGATTCTTTGGAAGTGGCTGAGGGCAGTATGCTCATTGATGTGGACTCTCGAAAACCTCTCAAATTCTCAAGGAAAGTGGAGTCGAAGGATGGAGATGAGGTCACTATCGAGATCAAGTACGAGAAGCTATTTAAACACTGCTCTACATGTGGTATGCTTACCCATGAGAAGGATCATTGTCCTTCTTCGGATGTGCGGTCGCGACTTCAGCCTCAAGCAGAGCGTCCTGGTATCTTTACGAGGATCAAGCTCCACAAGATATGGCACAGCGCCATAACTTTCACAACGAGCAGTGGCCAAATGTTCACGACCGTCAGCCTTATGTGGAACGTATGGAATCTGCCAGACATGCTGCTCTTCCAAGGTATGGTGAGGACGATAGGAAGTATGCACAGAGGACACATCAGTCTGGTGATCTCCGTGCTACTCATTCAGATAGGATCATGCGACGCCACAATGATCTTAATCGGAGCAACATATATGGTGGCTCGAGAGCCTCTAAGGGTCCTTATGACCGTAATCAGAGGCAGACTTGGCGAGAGAAAGCTGAGACTACTAAGCGTCTAGATACAGTGTCAAAGCCCTCAGCGTCAACACCAATAAGCTCTTGACAGATTGTTCCGTATGAACAACCTTCTGGCACAAGTAACAATGGTTTCCATGGAGTGATTGAGCATCAAAGTGCAAGGTTGGGAGAGGGGAACATCACTAGAGGTGCTAAGAGATTGGCCAGTACTATCGTAACGCCATCTCGTATTGACCACATGGAGGAGAATGTCACAAAAAGGGCAAAGGTGATTACTCCTTCTCTTTCTTTCACGAACCTTAGTGATCATGAACCGGTAACCGTTCCTGCAGACAATAAGATTATTGGTGCTCTGAATGATATGGATATTGAGGATAATCAGGATGATGGAATGATGGAGAGTGAAGGGATAGATGAGGATTTACTTGGTATTGACCTCAAAGAGATGGAAACGAGTGAGGCCTAGCAGGCTGTGAGCATGGCAACGACGGGGCCTGCGACTTCAGAGCCCGATACTAAAGGGTTGAAGAGCAGTCGACAAGGTACTAAAGTGAATGTCCCATTGGGCTTTCTGAGCAAAAAATGTGAGATTCTTCGTCGGGGATCTCCACCGAAGTCTTCTTCTTTGTCTCAAGAAGCTCATATTGTAACACCCCCGAACCGTCCTAAGCATAGGTCGACCCACCGGCCAACAATCAAACAAGAACATGACCGACGGACGACCCACACCAAGGGTTGGAGATGAAAGGTCAACCGGCCAGCCACCAATCAAACAAGAAAATGATTGACCGTCCAACCCAACACCATGGTCCAGAAGCGCTACGTGATGGGTTAGGAACGATCCGGCCATAGTCACAAAATTTACTCCACGACCTCGACCAGTTCGTCCACTAACACGTTACGCTGCGTCAAGGCACAAGGCTTTGCAACCC
>NC_027749.1:34597918-34600242 GCF_000695525.1 Brassica oleracea var. oleracea
CATATAAAATAATTACTTTTATTGATTTAAGAAATATTCATACATTGAATAATTCAAGACTGGGCTCGGCCTAATGCCAAATCGAGTCAACATAACACAATTCACGATACCGTTTACAAAAGGCATGAAAATCTACACCGGCGGTCCTAACGTCCAGCACCAAGCTATCCGATCATCCTTACCTAAAGCGACCTGCAAAAAGGACAACGGAGTTGGATGAGTAATCTAGTATTACTCAGTGAGCTGGCGGCCTCTACCCGCAACTTAAAATCTAACCCAGACAACCCAAAATAACAATCAATCTAGCCCTAGCATGCAATATAAGATAAGGCCAAGCAAACCGTTACTAAGTTAGACTTGGCCTCCTGCCATACTCCAACTTCCAAGTAACGGGAACCTGCATTAAAACAAGTCAACAACCAATCCCTAGTTAACCATATATACGCCTGAGTTCAGTACTCATGTAGTGTTAGACACTTAGACTATACAAGTATCATGAGCCGGTCGACCAACAATCAAACAAGAACATGATCGGCCAACAAATTATACCGCATAGCTTTAATATCCACCACCCTTCACAAGCAATCCCTCAAACACATACAGGCCAACGCCGGGCCGACACTGACCAAATACACACCAAGCCTAGTCCGGTACCTAAACCAGACTTAGGACTTAATGTCAGAACCTGCAAACAAAGCAATCAACATCCACAACCACAACAATAATAAGATAGTAACTACCATTGACTCGATGTTACTCGTAACACCGTATATCGGTGCTACATTAACTCGAGGGTTCCATAACCCTCTACGACACACTAACACAACACTCAAACCTTGGCTCTGGTGACTTCGCGTTCCTCCTCTCTATCGGCAAATCGGCAATATCCTATCTTCCTACCACAGAGGCCAGAAGAAGGAACTTTCAACCGACCGCGGCCCACAGTCCTTCGGGTCACCGCGCGACAGCCCACAGTCCTTCGGGTCACTGCCACATTACACCGTCGTGTAATCACTCAGCCATAGGCCATGACCCCGTCTATCTGAGTTTTCCCGATCCAACGAATAAGGGGTTTCCTTGAACCCGCTTAATACAAGGGCGAGGAAACACTAGTCCACCCCAAAACATGCCTAGCATGGGCGGGTTTCGCACCTGCTGTCGGCATAACACACACTCGACACAATTATCCCTAGGTAAGACCTAAAGGACAAGACTCCAGCCCAAAACTAAACAATATATAGGAGTCTACGAAAATATCAACCAATACTCGTAGTCCAGCCTATATGGCATAGGACTCGTAGTACAATATCACAACCAGGAGATCGGCCTATATGGCCAAGATCCCTAAACAACAACATTATCACTAAACAACTCAACCAGTTAGTCACTCCCTTACCAAAAGATGACTAACCTCAATCAACAAGATTAATTAAACGAGCAAGCATTTAATTAAATCTACTCAATCAATCTACTCAATCAAACCGTTACCCAGATTGTTCGGCCAACCCATGGGACGACTTGACTGGAGTGGACTGGACTGATATTGTCTTGCATACAACCTCGGCTTCACTATGAAGAAACTGATCTGGACTCGGACAGAACCTCCTTTAGCTTCTGGACAGTTCTTCGGACTTCCCGGCGGAGTATCGAGCAGAACTATGACTGATCTGAACCCGTAGAACTGAACTAAGTCCGGACAGCATCTCCACTTGATCATCAAAGGAACTGAGTGGTCTGGACGAATTCAGTTGGACAGAACCGTCCCTAGGCGCTGACTCGAAATCAGTAGAGAACTGACCTCGAAAACTCTCTAAAACTCTCGAAATAGCTCGGAATTACTTGCTTTCTTTTTCTACTTCTCTCTCACGTTTTTAACTTGGTTTGGACAGGAATGGATATTAAGAAATGAGATGGGATCGTGGGGTATTTATAAGAGACAACAGCCAATCAGCTTCAGGTTGGTGGCAGCCCGTGTGTCACTTCGCATGACTCCGGAAGCATGCGCGGCGGCGCCTCGTGCTCCACATGTCAGGGTGCATGTCCAGGACACATGAAGGACGCCACCACTCCTCCCACATGTCAGGATGCATGCCTGGAGTGCATGGAAGAAGCCACACCAGTACACACACGTCGATCAGCATGCTTCGGTTGCATGCGCGGAGACACCTCGTGCTTGGTCGATCCACTTCGTGCTTCTACATGTCAGGCCGCATGTACAGCTTCCATGCACGGTGACACGTTGAGCTTCTGGAGACACTCAGCTTGTTAAATGCTTGACACCACGTTCTGAACCCATGCAACGAGCCACCTCGAGCTTCTCGGTC
>NC_027749.1:34601098-34602043 GCF_000695525.1 Brassica oleracea var. oleracea
CCCGAAGGGGGGGTTATCACATTCCCCCCCCCCCCCTTTAGTAGAATCCGTCTTAGTTGCGCAATTGTTCATCTTCTTGACATTCTCCACTCATCTCCATATATCTTTACGCTGTCCACAACCGTTCCTTGAATGTCCTCCTCAAGGCCTCCACAATCGTCTTCATATCTCATCACTGGAATGATCACTGATCGTCCTCTTGTTTTTACTCTGCCATAACACACTCATTTCCCATGATACTATCTTTCTGATTCCCCATGATACGAACTTGTCCAGATTCCTCAAATCCTTCTCAATCTCGGTCTTCTCAACTATTGATGAAGTCCTTTCCCAACGAAGTCTTGTTCCTCACCATATATCCAGTCCATACCACATCCCAGTTCTCTGAATCTGTCTCTCTTCTTTCGCTTTGGGTTTGGGTTTGGCGTCGAACTCCCTCCACTTTAAGGTTTTCATCCCTTAAAGTTCCGATCAACGAACACACTTACTCGTTGCAATTAGTAGACAACTAATCCCAACAGTCTACTAACAACAACCTAGCAATGCTAATCAAACAACCTAGCAATGCCAACCAGCAACCTAACAGTGCTAACCAGCAACCTAGCAATTCTAGATTTCGCTATCTCAATCCTAATTCCTAAAAAAATAAATACTATCGCTGGACGTGACCGGTTTCCCTAATGCCTTTTGTGACTCATTTTGACTCGAGAATAATTCGAAAACCGATTAAATCATGAGTTCCAGAAGCATGGACGAAACCATGCTCTGATACCACCTCTGTAACACCCCCGAACCGTCCTAAGCATAGGTCGACCCACCGGCCAACAATCAAACAAGAACACGACCGACGGACGACCCATACAAGGGGTTGGAGATGAAAGCTCAACCGGCCAGCCAACAATCAAACAAGAACATGACTGACCGTCCAACCCAACACCATGGTCC
>NC_027749.1:34602393-34638040 GCF_000695525.1 Brassica oleracea var. oleracea
CGACCAACAATCAAACAAGAACATGATCGGCCAACCAATGATACCACATAGCTTTAATATCCGCCACCCTTCACAAGCAATCCCTCAAACACATACAGGCCAACGTCAGGCCTAAACTAACCAAATACACACAAAGCCTAGTCCGGTACCTAAACCAGACCTAGGACTTAATGTCAGAACCTGCAAACAAAGCAATCAACAACCACAACCACAACAATAATAAGATAGTAACTACCATAGACTTGATGTTACTCGTAACACCTTATATCGGTGCTACATTAACTCGAGGGTTCCATAACCCTCTACGACACACTAACACAACACTCTAACCTTTAAATTTGTGTTCATCCTCTCTATCGGCAATATCCTATCTTCTTACCAAAGAGGCCAGAAGAAGGAACTTTCAACCGACCGCGGCCCACAGTCCTTCGGGTCACCGCGCGACTGCCCACAGTCCTTCGGGTCACTGCCATATTACACCATCGTGTAATCACTCATCCATAGGCCATGACCCCGTCTATCAGAGTTTTCCCGATCCAGCGAATAAGGGGTTTCCTTGAACCCGCTGAATACGAGGGCGAGGAAACACTAGTCCACCCCAAAACATACCTAGCATGGGCGGGTTTCGCACCTTCTGTCGGCATAACACACACTCGACACAATTATCACTAGGAAAGACCTAAGGGACAAGACTCCAACCCAAAATTAAACAATATATAGGAGTCTACGACAATATCAACCAATACTCGTATTCCACCATATATGGCATAGGACCCCTAGTATCAATATCACAACCAGGAGAGCGGCCTATATGGCCAAGATCCCTAAACAACAACATTATCACTAAACAACTCAAACAGTTAGTCACTCCCTTACCAAGAGATGACTAACCTCAACCAACAAAATTAATTAAACGAGCAAGCATTTAATTAAATCTACTCAATCAATCTACTCAATAAAAACCGTTCCCCAGATAGTTCGGCCTCCTGCTACGACACTATCTTTAAAGATAACGGGAACCTGCACTCAACCATATCAACACGCAAGAATATAAATCATGATGCATCCTAGTCCTAGTCAGGTTATAATCTCAGTCTTAATTCCATTTCATCTCAGTATAGCCCGTGCTAAACTGAGTCCGGTTTAATAAATAACCCTAAGGACTCTATCATGAAACAATGTGAGCATTCTACTCTATATGAATACTTGATCTTCCCTAAGTTACAAGTGGAACTCAAACAAAACCAACTCACAGAACTACCCTAAATTCCAAGTGGAATTCACACAAAACCAACTCACAGTGTTCTAGGCGAGAAGCAGCTGGTTAATCGGAGATGACTTGGCCAAAACCCATGGGACGACTTGACTGGAGTGGACTGGACTGATATTGTCTTGGCCACAACCTCGGCTTCACCATGAAGAAACTGACAGGCCTCGACAAACTGATCTGGACTCGGACATAACCTCCTTTAGCTTCTGGACAGTTCTTCGGACTTCCCGGCTGAGTATCGAGCAGAACTTCGACTGATCTGAACCCGTAGAACTGAACTAACTCCGGACAGCATCTCCACTTCATCATCAAAGGAACTGAGTGGTCTGGATGAATTCAGTTGGACAGTACCGTCCCTAGGCGCTGACTCGAAATCAGTAGAGAACTGACCTCGAAAACTCTCTAAAACTCTCGAAATAGCTCGGAATCACTTGCTTTCTTTTTCTACTTCTCTCTCACGTTTTTAACTTGGTTTGGACAGGTCTGGAAATGAATAAATGAGCTGGGATCGTGGGGGTATTTATAGGAGACACCCGCCAATCAGCTTCAGGTTGGTGGCAGCCCGTGTGTCGCTTTGCATGACTCCGGACGCATGCGCGGCGGCACCTCGTGCTCCACATGTCAGGCTGCATGTTCAGGACACATGCAGGATGCCACCACTCCTCCCACATGTCAGGATGCATGCCTGGAGTGCATGCAAGAAGCCACACCAGTACACACATGTCGATTAGCATGCTTCGGTTGTATGCGCGGAGACACCTCGTGCTTGGTCGATCCACCTCGTGCTTCTACATGTCAGGCTGCATGTACAGCTTCCATGCACGGTGACACCTCGAGCTTCTGAAGACACTCAGCTTGTTAGATGCTTGACACCACGTTCTGAACCCATGCAACGAGCCACCTCAAGCTTCTCGGTCGGTTTACGCGATTTTTGACCCTTCTGGCAAATTTTTGACCCGTGATCAATCCTGAATATTTTTCCGCTCCCATTCTGATGCTCTAAATATTTTTAATAGAATCCAGATGAATTCTGATATCCTGTAAAAATATTTTCCGAGCCTCCGGCTTCTTCGAAGAATTCCATAATACCGAAATTAGAGTTTTCGCCCAACTTCGGGTTTTCCTGTCGTGCTTTCTTCCCGTCCTGCTTCCAACTTATTATGTCTCCAGAATAATATTTTACTGATACGAAGATTTTCCGAGAAAACTTCGTGATGAAAAAACGTCGGTCTTCAAAAACGTCGAGCTTCTAAACCGTCGTGCTTCCAAAATTGTTATGCTTCCAAAACATCCGTCTTATCAATCTAGGACATCTTCTAACTATGGTCGAGCAACTTATTTGACTCATAGTTTACTCACGATCACTTCTTCGCCCACCTCGTACTTCAAAACTTCTCGATCGATCCTTATCACCCGCAATTCGACCACCACAATGATACTCGACCATTCTCTTTCTTCTTTTTTTTTTTTTTAACGGGTTTCTACACATTTGGCTAGAGATCCGAGCAGGTCAAGGAAACATTACCAGAGTTCGAAGAAGCAAAGAGGTGGTGTTTCCAAAGGTGTGTCCAAAGGTGATGGGTTGATGGGTTCCAAAAACTCATCACAGGAGTATATATGAGGACACTCAGTTGGAACTGTCGAGGGATTGGAAACGACCTCACAGTTCGACGCCTTACGGAGATGTGTCAGAAGCATCGCCCAGGACTGGTGTTTCTTTCTGAGATGAAGAATAGGAGGCTGCTGTTGCAAAACATTAAGGCCGACTTAGGATTTGATCATTTATTTACCGTTGAGCCACTTGGCCTTAGCGGAGGTTTAGCTTTATTCTTTATGGATGAATTTCAAGTTATTGTTTTATTTTCGAATAACAGAATGATTGACATTGAGGCAGTCATTGATGGATCAAAAGTCTTTATGACATTTCTGTATGGAGACCCTGTTTTAGAACAATGTCTTACGCGTTTCTCAACAAAACGAAATGGACCTTGGTTCATGATAGGTGATTTTAATGAAATAACTGATCATAGTGAAAAGGATGGTGGTCGAAGGTGCTCTGATAGTTCTTTCTTGCCATTCAAGCAAATGCTGAGTGACTGTGGCATGCTGGAATTTCCTTTTACTGGAAATATGCTATCCTGGGTAGGGAAACGATCAGGAGGGACGACTGTTAGATGTCATTTGGATAGAGCAGTGGGGAATGAGGATTGGCATGAAAATTTTCCCCATTCAGCAGTCAGGTATCTTAGGCTTTGGGGCTCGGATCATCGTCCGGTCCTAGCAGACATCCTAACAAAGCCAGTGAGGAGGAAAAAGAAATTTAAATTTGACAAACGCTGGCTGGATAACGAGGAACTCAGGCAAGTCATCCTTGAGGGATGGAAGTCGGAGGATTTGCCTCCTGGGGCGAATATAATGGAACACATTGCTAGTTGTAGAAAAGTGTTAAGTCAATGGAGGAGACAGAACAATGTGAATTCCGAGAAGTTAGTAGAAGAGTTTAAAAAGAAGATGGAGGATCTATATGATGAGTTTTTCAGAGATATGGATTGAATGGATTATGCGATGCATTACCTCGGTCAAGTATAAAGTCCTCATGAATGGAGAGCCAAGGGGAAACATTGTCCCTGGGAGAGGTTTACGACAAGGAGGTCCTTTGTCTCCTTTCATATTTATTCTATGCACGGAAGCGCTCGTTAGCCTTCTTAATCAAGCAGAGAATCAAGGGAAGATAACGGGGATGCGAGTCGCTCGCGCTAGCCCCTCGGTATCACACCTTCTCTTTGCTGATGATAGCATTTTCTTCTGTAAGGCGGAGCCCCGTGAGTGTGAAGAAGTTATGAAAGTAGTCAGGAAATATGAGAAAGCATCAGGTCAACGTATTAATTTTGACAAATCCTCATTACTCTTTGGTAAAAGGATTCCAGCGAGTGATATACAGCAGATCAAGGATACTCTTGGTATACAAAACGAAGGCGGGATGGGCTCCTACTTAGGAATCTCAGAGGATATCAGTGGGTCAAAGTGTAAACTATTTTCTTTCTTAAAAGAGAAACTCCTACACTGAGTGAATGGCTGGACTGGTAGATGGTTATCTAAGGGAGGGAAGTAGGTTTTAGTTAAATCTATATTGTTAGCTCTTCTGACCTATTTCATGTCCAGCTTTCTGCTTCCTCTAGAGATATGTGAAAATTTGGCAAGTGCCATTGCACAATTCTGGTGGAGCTCGAATCCTCCAAAAAGAGGGATCCACTCGGGAAAATGGGAGAAAATGTGTGCACCTCGAGAGGAGGGAGGAATTGGTTTCCGTATGATCCATGAATTTAATTTAGCTCTCTTAGCTAAGCAACTCTGGTGTCTTGTTCAATTCCCGGATTCACTAGTTGCGAGAGTTCTTCGGGGAAAATATTACCGTCTGAGTTCGCCGTTGCGGATTGGCACAGCAAATACCCCATCGTATGTATGGACGAGTATTATTGCTACGAGGAAGCTATTACAACTGGGCATCAGAAGCAAAGTGCATTCAGGGTATGAAATTAATGTGTGGGAGGATCTTTGGATCCCTTCGACGCCAGCTAGACCGGCTCGCGCCCGGGCCCCAGTAGTAAACCCAAGGATGACCGTAAGCAGTCTTATCAATCCTGTTTCCAAGGAGTGGGATGTTCGATTATTGGAACAATATGTAGCTCAAGAGGATATCCCGATGATTCTGAGTTTGGCCATAAGCCCTACCCATCGACGTGATACATTTTGTTGGAGTCAAACAAAGAACGGACAATATACTGTTAAGTCAGGATATTGGGTTGCTACAAATTTGATGAGAGATGAGGAGGATACATAAGTTCTACAACCCAGTATTACAAAACTTCAAGCCTTTGCTTGGAAGGTGAATGCGCCAAAAAAGATCTGTCATCTTATATGGCAACTAATATCTGGACAGGTAGCAGTGACAAGGAATCTGGTACGCCGTAATATGCGCTGTGATAATTATTGCCCAAGATGTGGAGCGCCAGAAGAGATTGTTACTCATTCTATCTTTGAGTGCCTACCAGCCTTACAAGCATGAGAACTATCATCAACGCCATCGAGCTCTCAAATCTTTCTGGTATCTAGTATTTATGCTAATATCGACTATCTTTTTTGGAGAAAGAATGGTATTCTGCAGCTAGAGGATGATAGAGATCCTTATCCTTGGATAATTTGGTACATCTGGAAAGTTAGGAACGATAAGTTGTTTAGAGGCATAGACAGAGACCCATTGGAACTAGTCAGGTATGCAGAGAGTGAATGCCAAGCTTGGTACAATGCAAGAGAGACTGTATCGGTTCCGCCACATGCACAGACTGCTGAAGAAGCACAAGCCATAAGCTTGGGTAATATTTGTATGGTGGATGGTTCATGGACCTCCAGAGCTAAGTATAGTGGAATGGGATGGGTTTGGAAGGATACAATGGGGAAGATTCAACTCATGGGTTCAAGGAACTTGAGGAGGCGGAAGACAGCTTTACACTCAGAACTGGAAGCGCTACAATGGGCAATGGAGAGCATGATACAACACTCGACATGTTAGAGGTTTGGGACGGACGGCAAGGATCTGATTGCAATGATGGAACAGCCACAAGCTTGGCCCAACTTCTCAACTGAGCTCGAAATCATTCAAACTCTTCGGTTGTGTTTTTCGGATTTCAAGATCAGCTACTTTCCAAGGACGCAAAATGAGATTGCAGATTCGTTAGCTAGGAATGCACGTTCTTTGCATAGAACTTTATGTTTTATTGGTTGTTCTAGTCCGGTCTGGCTTCCCAGACCACCTCAAGTTTGAGTAATAGAATAGCCGTTTGCTGCAAAAAAAAAACTATTAAAAGGAAAGTACGAATAATACTTAGCCCTAATTTTTCCACAATATTTACCAAGATATGCCACTGGCATTAAAACTCAACGTTTTGATTATTTAATAAACCGAGAATCACATATTAATAAACCGAGAATCACATATGCTTAATTATTAATATACTATTAAATTACTAAACCGTTAAATTACTAACATCCATCCATTATGTATAGAACGAAATGTAGGAAAGTGGATGGTTTATTAAATAGATATGGACCGAAGCATACGGGCCAAACAATTCTCGAATCACGTATGCTTAATAAACCAAGCAACATTTAGATTACAAACCATTACTGAACATCTACATTACACAACAATCAAAATACAACTGCTGGTTACAAAAATTGTGTTGTATATCATTGACAAACCATCGAATTAAATTGTGATGCTATCTTTGCACAAAAAGAAATTGTGATGCTATCTTAGTTCATGGCATTCGCATCAGATTAGTGATTTTGGTCTGCTGAATCAAAACCAGTACATTACATAGATACATATATATGTCATATAATAAGATCATAGTTTATATCAATATTACTATAAATCATGTGATTCAAATTCGATACCAACTTACACAATACGATTTATTCAAATTAAATCTAATAATTCAAAATCAAAACTAATCATTTATTATTTTCCAATAAAAAAATAACCTTACGATATCAATCAACGACCACAACATCCTTATTTGTTCCTAATCTTGCGGATCAAGTAAAAAATCTTATATTTAAAAACTTTTATTCCATAAGCAACTAACAAACAGATCATTTTTGAAATAAAATCGTATAGTATATTCGCTATTTAATAATGAAAATTCACAACTAACAAAATCTTAGCTATTAATACACTATTGTTTAAACCTTTCCTAACAAGCTATATATATTTTAAATATGTTTTTGGAGTTACTTTTCCAATTGGTTTTATAGTTTCTATCGATTTTTTCCTTTTTAACGCAATAGAAACAAAAAATTTAAATAAGATAGAAATCACAAAATTATATGTTTTCTTATTTAATAATACTATTAAACCTCAACTACATTCTCTAATAGTATACTAATGACGAAGGCGATGGCGACTCTCCAAACCTTAAAGATGGTGGCGCTCCAAGGGACCCTTCTACGATATCGGAATCTTTGAAGGCTGTATCACTCTCGGGGGATAAGTAGGACGGAATGACATAAAAGGGCAGGACCTCTCCGTGGAAGAAGGATGTCACTCAAGGCGATGCGGTGCCGTCGATTGATGTTGTTGATGGTGTGGCTACGATTCTCATTACGGAGGAGGTTTTTGATGAGGCGGAGCTACTCTGGAAGAGCTATGCAGTGGGGTATTTCATTGGAGATGCTCCCCATGTGGGATCTATCCATGCTACGGTGAATAGAATATGGGCTTCTCCAAAGGGAGGAACTAAGATTGATATGCAGTTCATTGAGAAAAACATGATCTTGTTTTGAATCGAAAACAATCATACGAGGGCAATGGTAATTCAAAGGCGTTACTGGCATATCTATGATGTCCCTTTGATAGTTAGTTAGTGGTCCCCTGAGTCTGCTTTGAAGCCGCCGACCTTTCGGCGATGCCTCTGTGGATTGATTTGAAAGGTGTTCCTAACGCCCTCTTCTCTCAGAAGAGTTTAAAGTGTTTGACGACAGCTGTTTGGAAGTTTGTTAAGCTTCTTCCCCATACCGAAAGATGTACCCGTCTGGATATTGCTCATGACTTGTCGGAGGTGAATCTACATGAGCCTCTGGTTGAGAAAATTGAGTTTAGGGATAACGATGGGATGAAGTGTGAGATTGTGGTTAAGTACCCACGGCTTCCCCCTCGTTGTACTGTGTGCAAAGGATAGGGACGCAAGGGATCTGAGTGCAGGGCAGCGGGGGTTAGCATACTCCAAAGAAGCGCAGAGGCTGAGGTGGTTGCAGATGCAGGGTTGGTTGTAGACTTGGCAGTGAAGTCAGGAATGGTTGTAGTGCAGACAGGGGCTCAAGGAGTTATGGGGCAAGGAGGAAATGTAGTCTCTGATCTATTAAGGGAGCTTGCAGCGCTTCCTACAGGATCTCATTTACAAGTAGAGAAGCAGACTGTACAGGTGGAGGGAGTGACTTCTCCAAGATTAACGATATCTGACCCTATCACTGAGAGTTTCATTGATTCGGAAGAGAGTGGTTTGGGCTTGGTTTCAGGAAAAGCGCATAGCTCTCATACTGCACAGAGAACCGAGCAGGGCAGTACTTCTGTTCCGCACAGGGACGGTGGCTTGAATATAGATGTCTCGCCCTCTAGATTGAGTCGTTTATTGGAAGCGGATGAAGATGACGATGAAGTTTTGGAGGATGCTATTAGTGAGGTAGAAGAAACTGAGGATGGGGAGCTAATTGAGGATAAAGCTACTCTTCCTAAACAAGAGAATGGGAGAGGACGAAGGGCTGCAGGAGCTAATTCGCACAAGTCAGCCAAGAAAACAATAGTGAGAGCTAAAGATCTGAAGTTCGGAGGGAAGCAGGGCCAACTTAAAAGATCTTCCTTACGGAAGCTATGACTAGTCACTACAAGAAAACCTGTGATTGGCGACTGCACTTTGCGACTAATAGCGTAGTCGCCAAATTTAACAACTACCTTCCGACTATTTGGCGACTGCTTTGCAACTGCGCATATTCAGTCGTTATTTAGTCGCTTATTAGAGACCATGAGAATTAGTCGCAAGACAGTCGTAAAATAACGACTAACTAGCGACTGTTATGGGGTCGGTAACCGTTCGTTGCAGATCAGTCGTAAAATCTGCGACTATTTGGCGACTAAGACATGTGGTCATAACGCAGTCGCTAATCAGTCTTAAACTCTGCGACTATTTTGCGACTGATATATGTGGTCATAACTCAGTTGTGAATCGGTCGCTAAAAACCGGTACTTCTTTTGCAAGTGTACATAATTTTTGTCAGACAGTCGGTAATTGGTCGCAAATTGGTCGGACATTTTCTATATATATATACATGCTTTAGCCTATTTTCTTCTCCTCACTCGTAGAAAATCACCAAAAGAAAAAAAAAGCAAAAATGTTAGGAAAACTAAAGTTAGAAAACGAAAGTTTTATGTTGTACAATGTCTGGAAATTACAATTATTCAAATTTTCGCGAGTGGATGTACAAGAGGATCGATGAAGATACGGGGAAATTCTCATAAGAGTTCATAGCGGGGGGGTGGAACATTTATGACATTCGCTAACAGTCAGTCTCTAACACAAAGTAATGGCGGTAAGTTTTTCTGCCCGTGTACTATTTGTCAAAACGATAAATTTCTCACGTGAACAAAAATTTGGAAACATATATATAATAGAGGATTTATGCCAGACTATTATGTCTGGTATAAGCATGGAGAAGAAATTGATATGGAATTAGGAACAAGTTATGTTGACCCGACGCATTTAAGTGGTAGTGAAGAAGTAGGTAATGAAGATAATAATTATGTTGATATGGTAAATGATGCATTTCGGGATAATGTGAGTTTTGATAACTATCAACAAGATGATAGTTATCAAAATGTAGTAGACCCACAACGCAACCATTCGAAGAAGTTCTACGATTTGTTAGAAGGAGCACAAAATCGTTTGTATGATGGTTGTCGTGAAGGGCAGTCGCAGTTATCCTTAGCTGCTCGGGTCTTGCAAAACAAGACAGATTATAGTCTGAGTGAAAAGTGTGTAGATTCGGTATGTCAAATGTTGACAGACTATTTACCAGAAGGAAACACGGCAACCGAATCACACTACGAGACCGAAAAGTTGATGCGGAATTTAGGGCTCCCATATTATACAATTGATGTTTGTGTTAACAATTGTATGATCTTCTGGAAAGAAGATGAAAGATGGAAAAGTGTCAATTTTGTGGTGCGGACAGATGGAAGCCTAAGGACAAAAGACGTAGAACCAAGGTACCATATAGTCGTATGTGGTATCTACCTATAGCTGACAGGCTGAAGAGAATGTATCAGAGCAAGAAGACAGCAGCGGCAATGAGATGGCATGCTGAGCACCAATCAAAAGAGGGAGAAATGTGTCATCCATCTGATGCAGCGGAATGGAAATATTTTCAAGAGATGCTTCCCCTGTTTGCCGAAGAACCTCGCAACGTTTATCTTGGATTATGTACAGATGGATTCAATCCATTTGGCATGTCTCGTAATCATTCGTTGTGGCCTGTGATCTTAACTCAATATAATCTACCCCTGATATGTGCATGAATACAAAGTACTTGTTTCTTACAATTCTGAATTCTGGGCCAAATCATCCACGAACTAGTCTTGATATCTTCCTCAAACTTTTGATTGCGGAGTTAAACTTTGTTTTAATGTGTGTTTGTAATATAATTTTGTAAACTTTGTTTTAAACTTTTGTTTAGTGTGTATTGTGATATAATTGCGTAAACTTTGTTTTAATTTGTATTGTAATATAATTCTGTGAACTTTTTTTTAGTGTGTTGTAATATATTTTGTAAATTTTGTTTTAATGTGTATTGAAATATATTTTTGTAAACTGTGTTTTAAACTATACTATAAAAGTACATTATGATTTCATTTTGTTTCATTATAAGAAAATCCCTAACCCCCAACACACTAAAACCTTCGTAACTTCTATAAAATCCCTAACCCCTAAAGTCCACAAAATTTGCTAATTTAATTTCCGTCCTATCAACTAAATAATTCCCCCGCTTTAGTCCAAATAGTTTCCCTCCCATAAATTTCATTCCCCGCTTAAGCCCAATTAACTCTACAAACCCAAAGACCAAACTTAATAAAATCACTCTTTCTCTACTCTAGCCGACGCAACTCTCTCTCGAAAATCCCCAAACACTTAACCCTAATCGAAACTCTCTCTCGTAATCCCTGATCGCTCTCTCTCGAAACTGAAGACGATGGCCGGAACATCAACGAAGAAGGTTCGGAAACCCTCAAAAAGGTCTAAACCATCTCCTCTACCGTCGCAGTATGGTTTCACTCCAAGGACAACAGAGCCTCCGCCTCGTGGCAACCGCGGAGCTGGACCAACGGTGAGTGACTACCCACCTCCGAGACATCTGTTTGAGGAGTCTACGCCGAGGACCCAACCTCGAGCTGATTCAACGCCTCTATCTCAACCAGCTCCACCACCAAAAAAGCGAGACAACATCAGCTGCTCGGTTGTCTGACTGAAATGGTCTTGGTCCTCAGAAGCACAATGTAGGCCAGAAGTCTTACCTCCAAATCGAACAAGAAATGGTAACTTCTTTTCCTGTCTCCAAGTTGAAATTTTTCTGGCTCATTAACCTTTATTTTATTTACCATTTCAGGTTGAAGAATTGAGCAGGCCAGTGACTATTGGTGAAGTTTTCATCAAGGCACACACCAAAAAAAATGGCAGCTTTGTAGATAAGAAAGCAAAGCTAGTTGCAGAGGCCTATGAGAAGAACAAGCAAGCCAAGCTGGCTGACCTTCAAGCTGAAAACTCAGAGAGTTCAGATGGTACTTCACACCCTCCACAACTCTCTCTAGACCAGGATAATGAGCTCTTCCTTCTGGTAAATTGCTTTTGTATCCCTTTTTTTTAATGATACTTTTTACTACATATTGTTTGCTTTGATTGATATCTCTGTCTACTTCCTTTGCTTTTGTAGTCCACTGTCACAGACAAAAGAGGAAGACACTATGGAATAGGAAGCCTAGAAAGTACTATTGTCAACGGAAAGCGCAAGCGTTGTGAATCCTCTTCGTCGTACGTAGACCTCGAAAAAAAGCTCAGCGATGCTCACCGGAAGATTGAGAAGCAGGCGGCTTACACTGCCAAGCAAGCAAAAAAGATCAAAAGTTTTTCCTTGGTGAAGAAGTATCTGGCTGCAACTGATCCAAAGTTTTTGGCCTTCATGGCTGCTAATCAAGGTGAAGGTGAAGGTGAAGGTGAAGAAGGTGAAGATGGAGGGGAAAGTGAAGATGAAGATGAAGATTAGATTCCCTACTCTTGTACTACTATAATATTTTGTATGCTAATGCTTAACTCTTAGAGTGCCTTTTGCAACATTATGTTATGAATTCTCTGTTTTATATTAAAATTTCGTTTTTATTATTGTCATTCTTTTACTGCAAATGAACAAATTAATTAAAAAAAAAAAGAAATAAAAAAAATCTGATTTGTGATTTTTGAATCTTGCAGTCGCTAATAAGTCACAAAATTTAGTCGTAATGTAGTCGCTAGATAACCACATATTACACATCTAAATCAACAACTCAGTCGCTATATAGTCACTAACGTAATCAGTCGTTTGGTAGTCGCTAATTTTGCGACTATCTACCGACTCCCCTCTAACGATTAATAAGACTATAATTTCCCGTCTACATAACGACTGATAAACAGTCGTAGTTTGGTCTTTGGATAGTAGTAGTTCAGTCGTTATATTTTGCGACTTAATTGCGTCTATTTTACAACTACAATATCCAGTGACAAAATAGTCGTAATTAAGTCGCAAAATTGCGACTGATTAACAACTCCTCGTATTAGCGACACAGCAATTTGTGACCACATTGATCAGTCGCAAATCAGTCGTTATGTTACGTTTTGCGACTGAATAACTACTGATATTGCAGTCGGTAAATAAATGTTTTCTTGTAGTGAGTTTCTTTTCATGGAATATGCGTGGTTTCAACATGCCATGCAAACACAGAGCAGTTCGTAGTTGGATTCAGGCTGAGCATCCTTTGTTTGGGAGTCTGATCGAAACAAGGGTCCATGAGGGAAAGAGTAAAAATTGTTTGGAAGCGGCTATGCCTCAATGGCAATTTATCAACAATTATGAATTTCATCCATTAGGAAGGATCTCGTTTTGCTAGTCGGATAAGGTAGTGGTCACAAAGCTTCATATGAGTGATCAGATAATAACTTGTGCTATTCAGGTTCTGGGGACGGGAGAACAGTTCTTCTGCTCTGCGATATTTGGCTACAATACTGCTTTTTATAGGCTTCATTTGGGGAGGGATCTGAGGGCGACCCATTCGGCTTATGCTCATCTAAATCTGCCTTGGATTCTCATGGGAGACTTCAACGTTACATTGATGTCAAATGAACATTCTCGTGCTAAGGATTATCGCAGTGATCAGGCAGGAATGATTCATCCGCAGGAGACTGCAACAGACTGTGGTTTATTAGACTTACCTTTTGTAGGTGCACTTTTCACTTGGTGGAATAAGCGGGAAGAGGATCCGATCAGAAAGAAACTAGACAGGGATTTGGTTAATGGGGTAGTGGCTCAAATCTTATCCCCAATCTTATGCAAAGTTTGAAGCGGGAGGGGTCTCGGATCATGCCCGTTGCTTGGTTAAGCTATCAGGTCATCTGGATGAATATAGGAAACCTTTCAGATTTTTCAACTATTTAACTGAGCATGAGGACTTCTTACCTACAGTTAAGGATTCTTGGGATGCTTCTCCACGCCTGTTTCACTCTCGGTATGCGTTAACGGCTCTCCATAAGAAGTTAAAGCAGCTTAAGTTCCATCTTCGGGCACTGAACAAGGCGAACTATGGAGATCTTTAGAACAGAACAAAGCAGGCGTATGAAAAGCTTTGTGATTGTCAAAATTAGGCACTTTTAGACCCTAATCCAGAGACCTTTGCAAGGGAAGAAGAGGCTTCAGCTAGATGGCAGAAGCTGGCAAGGAAATAGTAGAAATTCTATAAATAGAAGTCTTGTATTCGCTGGCTTCAAGTGGGGGACCATAATACTGTCTTCTTTCATCGGGTAGTCCAGACACGAACTGCGCGAAACACCATTAGAAGTCTCACAACTAAGCAAGGATCAATGCTTACATCTGCAGTCGACATAAAAAAGGAAGCGGTCTCTCATTTTCAACGCTTCTTACAATAGCAAGACTCGTCTGGGGAGGAGGTTTATGTGGACACTATTTGTAATCTTTTGACGTATAGGTGTCCAGCAGAAGCTTGTGCTAAGTTAGTTGCTCTAGTATCAGGTCAGGAAATTCTGGCTGCTTTGCGTATGCTTCCAAATGACAAGGTCTCTGGTCCAGATGGTTACACAAAGGAGTTCTTTGTAGCTGCGTGGCATGTGATTGGGAGGGATTTCATCACCGCAATACAGTCCTTCTTTCTGTTCGGATTCATGCCGACTGGGATTGATGCCACTATACTTACGCTTATTCCAAAGAAGGAAACTGCTCGGACAATGAAATATTACAGGCCCACTGCTTGCTGTAATCTTATCTATAAGGTGATTTCAAAACTGCTAGCGACTAGATTAAAGTAATATTTCCGGGTTCGGTGGAAGCAAATCAGAGTGCTTTTGTTAAAGAGAGATTGCTGCTGGAGAATGTACTTTTGGCATCAGAGTTGGTCAATGGCTATCATAGAGCAACCACTTCAGAGAGATGTGCTATTAAGTTTGATATATCTAAGGCATTTTACACTGTAAAATGGTCATTCATAACAACGGTTCTTCAAGCGATAGGGCTCCCGGTTCAATTCATTCACTGGATTAAGACTTGTATCTCAACTGCAGCGTTTTCTGTGTCGGTGAACGGTAGCCTGGAGGGATTCTTCACCAGTGCTAGAGGCATTAGACAGGGATGTTCTCTTTCGCCTTATCTTTATGTAATCCTCAATAATGTGCTGTCCAAGATGCTGAATAAGGCCGCAGAAGAGGGACGGTTTGCGTATCAACCCCAATGCCAAGGAGTAAACCTAACACACCTTAGCTTTGCGGATGATATACTTGTCTTCACAAATGGTACAACAGCCTCTCTGAAGGGGGTATTGCAGGTTATGGAGTCTTTTGCGGGGATGTCTGGCCTCCTTATCAATGCTGCTAAATCACAAATGTTTGTGGCTGGTCAAGAACTTGCTCTGATATTATCTGAAGCCGCGCCTAGGGGAATACCGGTGGGCAATCTACCGATATGTTACCTGGGAATGCCATTAACAACCAAATCGCTGACGGGTCAAGAGTATGAGCCACTGATTGATAAGGTGAGGGGAAGGATGCAAATCCTTACTCTTTTACTGTCTGGAAAAAAACTGATGCGAGGATTCTTTGGAAGAAGAACAAACCCGGATTGGAGTGAGAGAAAATGAGAGAAGGCATCAGATGACATGGAAATCAGCAGACCAACATTATAAGATCATAGACAAGCAAATGAGGAATAGAATAATATCCTTGAAGTACTCTGGACAGCACCAAAATGCTGGACTGTTGCAGCGATGGTTTGAGATTGTGGGGTGAGAGTAGCAGAGCCTTTTTGGTGTTTTTCTTTATAGACACATTATAGAAGTAGCCATTCTTTTGTAAATTTTAATTTTTTCTCATGATGATCAATAAATTTAAAATTTCATAAAAAAAAATATTATTTAGTTTACCAAGCAAAAGAAAAAAAATATAAGAAGAATAAAACTTCATAGTTTATAAATGTACACTAAACCGAATAAACAATATACACCAATGTCAGAACTCAATTACATAAAAAAGAATAACATGAATGTTTTTAAAATTACGAAAATTAGGGGTGGGCGTTCGGGTACCCATTCAGATTCGGTTCGGGTCTATTCGGGTTTCGGGTTTTCGGGTTCAAAGATTTCAGCCTCATTCGGGTATTTCTAAATTTCGGTTCGGGTTCGGTTCGGATCTTTGCGGGTTCGGTTCGGGTTCGGATAACCCATTTAAATTATTTTAAAATTTTTAAAATTCATTATATACTTTAAATTTCTCAAAATCTATAAACAAAACAATATATTACTTATAAATTTGAATAGCATATGTCAAAGTACCTAAAATTAACATATAAATTGGTTTGGTTTGAATATTTGGATTGAGAATCAATAAGTATTGTTGGTGTTTTGAGTATACTTTAGCCATTTTATCCATGTTACTTTTGACTATTTGTATATATTTATAAGTATTTTGGATAAGTTAAAAGTATCTTATATATTTTGATGTTCTTAATATATATTAAATCTAAAAATAATTAATATATATAGGTATATAAATCAATTTCGGATATAATCGGGTACCCGAAATACTTCGGTTCGGATCGGGTTCGGTTTCGGTTCTCTAAATACCAAAATTTTGAACCCATTCGGATATTTAATCAATTTCGGTTCGGGTTCGATACTACTTTTTCGGATCGGGTTCGGTTCGGTTTTTCGGATCCGGGTTTTTTGCCCAGCCCTAACGAAAATATATAATTACATCGAACATACATCCGCGCGGGTCAAAAGCTAGTTTCTTTTTAACAACAACATCAACATTACATATTATCCCAAACTAAGCTAATAGCGACAATACTTCAACTGTTCCATTAAATTTGACAATTGGCGATTATAGAAATAACACATATACTGATTCTTCAACAAGATTATTATTGAACAAATATGTAACATCCCGATTTCTGGTGTATGTGAATTTTTTTATGAAAATTGATTTGATTACCTATGTCACCAAAGTGCACTTATTTTTTTGGTCACAAATTTCTTTAAAATTCCATAATTAAATGTGCTTGAGCTGTAGTAGTGGAAAAATGGTGACCTATCGGGAAGTGATCCGCGATATCGTTCCAGTGAGACCAAAACACGAAGAAATGTTATGCAGTGATTGCAAAGTTAGTAAACAACATATATTTCAATAAATTAGGTTTTAAAAACGTCTTGGATAAAACTCCACCAATATGAACCGAACCTTCAAAAGAAAAAAGAAAATGAGGAGTGAGTCTTTTGACAAAAGCTCAGTAAAGAAAGATCTAAAATCCCAAAATCATCTTCCAACAATCACCACACAACATAACAAATGCTCTACATAGAACATTTAATAAAATAAGAGCAAACAACAGGTAAGGAGGATAACCACGACAATGCTAACCTGAGACCAGACCACACCTCATTTAGTCGCTGCACTCGTCATGTTGTCGTGTGAGATCTCACCGCCTCATTCGGTCCTCATGAGTTCAACGCCTTCACGCTATCACATTATCTTAGTTGAGTCTACGTGATCGGCCACAAAATTCTCAATTTTACACAGGCACGCCACCGGCCTGCTCCGTCGATGGATCATGAAATCTCACGTGGTCTCTACATGACCAAAAAGAAATTATGCAACCCCCGTTAAGTACTGCTCTCCATCACATTGCACTGAAAACACCATAGGTCTTAAGCCCTTCTCTGACTCATCATATACACCACACATACACATGATGTATCCACACACAATGCAAACACCCACATTCAAGTCTCATACATCATTCAACTATATTTGTTTTAGAAATTTATGAATAGATCTAGGTGTTCACACAATACAATACAATACAATAGTATATAAAATATATATATGATATAATTCACTTATCAAACAAATATGTGTATGCTTATAGATAACACATAGGTATGAATGGTTTAGACAGAAACACCTACTATGAAGTGAGTATGAAAGAAGAAAGAAGAGATCACATCAGTCCTAACCTTGGCCTTAAATCTACGAACAAAAAAGAGAGAAGAAGCATATCTGCAACAAAAGGCTTTCAACAAACCAGATTTACAAGATAAATGATTGATACAACAACCAAAAGACTAGGGATGAGAGATCTAAGATAAAAGACAAGAAAGAGAAGAAGAAAACAACAACCAGATTTTCTTACTTTACTGATCATATCTAGAAAGAAGACAAGAAGAGATCTAGACATGGATTTAGACCAGCTCGTTGCGGATATCCAAAGGCTTGGCTTTCGTCTCCAACAGCGCGAGAAGCCTCTGAGGCGATGACATCAAGGCAGCTCATTCCTTTCATGGAGACCATATCGAGAAGAGGAGATGAAGAGAAAGAGAAGGAGAATAAGAAGAAGAACATGATCTAAGAAGAACAATATAGATTAGGTCAACAAAGGGGCAGATCTTTGTTTGTATTTTCTCTTTATTGGAAAATCTAAGGAAACTGCCTTCTTTTTAGGAAAATGGGTGGAAACTCTAGAGTTTTCTAGGACCAGAAATAAAAGAGGGAGAAGATGACCTTTGGTCCAAGTTAGTAATAAAAAAAGAGGCTCACGGACCGGTGTAGGCCGGGATGTGACACACCTTATCTTTAACGACCTATTTCAGTGGCAATCCAGAACCGCAACCATCTATCCCTAGAAAAGACCTAATCATCATAACTGATCTTAGAAAGATGAAAGCATGAAGAAAAACAAAACCTCTAAAACACCAGTAAAGAGCGCCAACTACTGAAATATAATCATTTTACAAGAAAGGCATTTTTCTCTCACAATAAAAATATGCGTTTGATGTCATTCATGAAGCCGAACTTCTTGGTAATCAGACTATGTTCCTACAAAGCGCAATCACAAGCTTACTTTTGGGGACTAGTCCCCTTTTGAGAATCCATAAGCATATTGTTGTGTATTTGACGAGTTATCCACTTTGCACCATGCGTTGAGAACTATCCTATACAATGCACTTTTATCTTAGTTCATGCAAACACCACTTCTCGATCATTGAAATGCAACTTTGTGTGTGGTTCTTTATATTCGACACAAAGTATCCCACATCGGTAGTTGGAAGGGATCCTAAGTAATATATAAGATAGATGGGCCACTCCACTTATCACCAATTGGTTTTAGGTTACAAGCCCGTCTAGCTTAACATGGTATCAGAGCCCGATCCACGAAGTCCAACCCGATCCATCGATCTGGCCCAAGGTTGGCCTATCGATCCTTGCCCGAGCATTCCGAGATTGACGCTCAAAGAGCCATCATCCCAAAGGGGCGTATTAGACACAAAGTGTCCCACATCGATAGTTGGAAGGAATCCTAAGTAATATATAAGATAGATGGGTCACTCCACTTATCACCAATTGGTTTTAGGTTGGAAGCCCGTCTAGCTTAACACTTTACATGAACGGCTTCCACGAGTAAGGACTTCTACTTCTCCTGACTCAGAATTACATATTACATCTTATTTTGATTCACAATTAGGAGCTTCTCATGTGACTCGACGTTCTTTAGTTTTTTTTTTATATTGTTCTCATTGGTGTTTCTATGATTTACTCGAAAAATGAAGAGTGATAAATTTTGTATGCCTTATATCGAAGCCGAGTATCAATCGGTTCATGTCATATGTATTACAAGAGTTAAAATGGATCATACGGATACTATTCCTGTTAGGTGTTTTACATATGCATCTTTTTATGACAACAAAGCTGATATACAGAGAGCTTATCCAGTTTTTCACATACATATTAAACATGTGAAATCAGATTGTTATTTTGTTTGTGATGCTGTTCAAGAAAAGCTTATTACTACAAAACACATTTATACAAATGAGAAACTAAAATATCTTAACTCGGTCCTTTCAAGCTTCAACATTTGCTTATCTATTTTCCAAGTTAGGGATTCAAGATAGGATCCCTTCAAGATATCCCACACCAACTCGAGGGATGGGAGGACTGAGATAAGGAATAAGGAAATAGTCAATTACAATAAGTACATAAAATATTTATTGTAATCTATCTAAGATATTCTTATTTGGATTAGGATGTACAAACTTGTATATATTCTTCTTTGTAAATCAATAAGATCAACATTCTTCATATCCCTAACATAATTCATACTTTGAAGTAAGTTTCTTTTGTGAATTTGTTTGACAGAGAAAAAAATGATTTAGAATTTGATTGGCAAGAATTTGATTTGGATATAGGAGAAGTCGATAATAAAGACAAAGGAATATGAGTCTCATTTTTAGAACTTCGTTAAACAAAATTTGGGTAAAGCATTCAATTAAAATTTGTAATTTTTTTTTTGGATTATAGTAGTTACCGCAAAAGCTTTGTTAGATATACATTTCCTACTTTGGAATGGGAGTCGGTAGCTTTCGGAACTTCATTTCCACTTCGATTCCAATAATCTCACTTCCACCTTACTTTTAGATATCTCATGAAAACAAATTAAAAGCTTGAGCTTCTTCATTTTTTAAAAACTAATAGATTTGATTTTAATATAGACTAGATTTTGACTATTTTGACTATTTTGATAAATTTGCATGAATTTAAAATTTTTTTTTATCAAAAACAAATAATCTTAAGAAACTTTTTGGTCAAGTGCAATGTCTCAGGTCTTGGAGAGCGCAGTACTGAATGGATTGCTAGCCGGGGTATCTCGACAAGGTGGTGTTGAATTACCAAATATGCTGCGAAATATGCTGCAGCAATTCACCCAGAACCCACAAATCATGAACACAGTCCAACAAATTGCTCAACAGGTGGATGGTCAAGAGATAGAGGATATGATGTCAGGCGGAACGCAGGGGTAAGGCGCAGGCTTTGATTTCTCTAGAATGGTTCAGCAAATGATGCCTCTCGTCTCACGTGCTTTTAGCCAAGGATGGTCATTTGAAGCCCCAATACACCAGCCTGATGATTATCAACCCTTACAGGTAGCACATCTATTCAATCTGGCTTTGAGTCTAGTTTCGTTTTGGATTTAAAAATTCAGTAAATGTAGAAAAATGGAATCTAGTATGGATTGGCTTAATATAATTTTGATTTGAGGTTTAAGAAAGTCAAGTGATAAGTTAACAGTGGTAATTGTAGTATTTGAAATGCAATCCAGAGGACCAGTCTACACTTTATTCCTATAAGTTTTCAACTTAGCTAAAACTAAAAGTGGAGTTTTGAATTAAGTGGTGACGTGCAAGTAAAGTAAATGATTTCAGATGATTAAAATTCAATGTTAGAGATAAGCCGATCTAGGGTTTCTCATTGGGTGTCAAAGCTCAACCAAACATTTATTCAAGCTCCTTGAAACACAATCTAGAACACGGATCTCTCTTAGTAGAACAACCCACTGTCGTGGTGATGTTCCCTTTGCGGTTCGAATTTGATACCTAAACTGTCGTTTGGATCAAGGATCGTTCACAAGCAATAGAGATCAAGTCCGATAGGTTCACCGGGCACTCTAGTATCTACTTTCGCTGACTAGAGATGCGCGGCTCATTCACTCAATATCAAGCAAACTACTACACGGTTAATGAGTGGATTAAACCTAAGATCAAGAAGTAAGTGATCAGGTTAAAGCTAGCATTAAGAGCTGAGATGAACGAAGACAAAATAGAGTTGCTTATTTATGTTTAGCCTTGCGATTAACACCCTAGAACCCTAGACAAGCTAGTCGACTACTCAGCCATAACACAAGATGAACAAGACATGATAACTGAATAATACTGCATATAATTTTAAAGATAAATCAATAGGGTTCAGAATGATCTTCTCTGTCAAGAAGTTGAGCCGTCTCCCTTGCAATAGCAAATATATTCCAGAATAGGTCTAAGTCTCTTGCAAAACTAGCGTAATTCCAAAATAAAGATAGAGGCCGCTTTTTATATGGAGGCACCCTTAGACTTCGGAGTAGGGAATCATAAATTAGGGCCAATCTCTGAAAGATATGGAAACTTCCATAAATGTCGAGACCAATCGTCTGGCTACTCCTGGTAGGATCAACCGTCAGACTGTTCTGCTTGATTGTTCTTCAGGGAAGGTCTCCAATTCTTGCTCATTTCTTCACGCTCCTTCCTTTAGCTCTTCAGTCTTCTCCAGGCCTGAAATGACTCTAAAAGGACTAGGCTAACTCGATAAAACACTGAAAACAAGTTAGAAAACATATACACAATGATGTCAAAAACACCATATATCAATTCCCCCATACTTAGCTCCTTGTTTGTCCTCAAACAAGGCAAGTACCAAGAACAGGGAAAAAAGTTTGAAAGTGTGGGAACTCTCTTAATTCTCAATAACCATACCTTAACCACGAATCTCTGAACCATACATGCAGGCAACTGAGACCACACACTTTTACCAGAACTTTCACTGATCGCTGTTCAAAGATCGGCTCCATACTCTACATCTCAAACCTGAAAAAGCACACTATCGAGAGAGAACTCCCTACATTCATTTTAAAGTGGCATGATCCTCTTGTCACAGGCATCATTCAGGGTAGACGGGCTAGGTGTGAACAGGCTAATTTAATAGTGGAGTCAAAGAGTGTTTAGGGGTTACCAGTTTTTTTTTTTGTAGTGGATGCAGGATATCGCGCAAAATAGCAAGAGAGGATGGATCCATTGATGTCCACAACCCCTTACTCGTTTTACTGACTTCTGGTGCTATCGCTCCGACTGTTCCCATGCTCCCTTTTATTGGTACCAAATCTTCTTGTCCTTATCGCCCAGCGGTTCTCCTTATTGGTTCTTTTTCTGTAGTTCTCATGATATCGGAAGGAGAGCACTCATTCAGAGTCTCAGTCAAGCATACATTCTTCCTTGTCTAGCTCCAATTGAATTAGCTCAAGAGGGTCGACGTCCAACCAGCTGTTGACGTCTGCTCGTTTTAATCATCCTTCTCAATCAGTGATCTCATATAAAATAATATATACATCATCATCATCATATTTTTTTTTAACTGAATACAAAAGATGAGATCACGATGATGGTGTGACGGAGAAGGAGATGATGCAGGGTATGATCGGTGCCGATGGTGATTCTGCTAGTTCCCCTTTGTTCTTTACTGACTGTTCTGGAGCGGTTGTTCCGACTGCTTAGACTGACTGTTCTTCTTGTTCTGTTCGATCCTTTGCAACGATAACAAGTAAGAGGCTGTGTCGATCCTTTCCTCTCCAGCCTTTTTGCACATATTTGCACATATGAAACTGAAAACATAAGGCATGAAGGTGGAATAAAGGCTTAGGTGCAAGGTAGGAACTAGCTAAAAATGAGCTAGCCACTCAGGATCAACAAGATGGATGAAAAGAATAAGAAGTCCTGAGTGTGGGTCTCGTTTCACTGATCTAATGCCCATAACAAGAGGAAATTGCAGTCAATGTTAGGTTCAAGTTAGGTGTAGTTAAGTCTACCCAGTGTAACTTGATCGGCTGAAAACTTTAGGAGAGTCAAGTGAGATAAGTCAGGATTGTTCCAGGTCCAAGTGTGGGTCTTTCGTCGCTGCTAAGGTCACTAAATAAGAAAGTTAAAGCACGAGGTGGTTAAAAGATCATCACAAAATAGGGTCCTAATTCCCACAAGAGTTTGGACTGATTCGATAAAGCACAAGGACTGACTCAAACATAAAAGCCAAAAGAAAGAGAAGGGAGATTAGTTGCACACAATCGCCTCTCCCAGAATTACTTCACACCATCCCTGGTTGTGAAAATAAATTCGAGGTAGGCTAAAACAAACCGAATAAAAGCAAATAAAAAGCAGGAAAATAAATTGTTCAGATGGATAACACAATGAGATAGGGTGATGAGGCGGGATCAGTCTGACTCCCGCTCTCGGAGCGACCAGCTGTCCTCCTGTTCCGCGGTAGACGCTCTCCTGCTGCGGAAGATCCAACCAATTCCTTGCCCGGGTGATGTGATTGCTACAGAGTCTGCTCATGTGCGAATGGCCTGGCCTCTTGGCCGCCGAAACAACCTCCTGTGATCACTTTGAGGATCCTCTTCATGAGTCTGTTGTTCTTTCGCTGCAAATCAACCATCCAGCGGCGGTATGTCGCGTCGTCTGCGTCATCATCGAGTGGGCCTAGGTCATAAACGGTGTCCTCGTCTGGTGTGATGTCCTCTGGCTCATCCATCTCGTCATCAGGAGGTGGTGCTCGTGGGTCGGCGCAAAGGAACTCCGGGTCAGGTAAGAAGCGAATGTTCTCTATCGAGCTGAAGTTCGTGAGGTGGGTTTGTGGAAGTTTGAAGTACAACATGTTCCCCTCCTTATCCATGAACCTGTATGTGGTCTCGTCGTGAAGTATGTGACATGAGATCAGATAGGGAGTATCCACATACTCGATGTTGTAGTTAACCGCGTAGGCTCTGAGGTTGATCCTGAAGTGCTTAAACAGCGGAGTGAGCAAGCTGCCGCAGCGATCCTTCTTGTTCTCATTCCGGAGCAGGCAGTCTCTGCGCGAGTACAACATCTGCAGTTATCCTTTGGTGACCTTGGAGGTCTGATCCTTGGCGAAAAGGAGGTTGGAGATCATCTTAGCAATTACCCTCAACGTAGGGTTTCTGATTTGGGACTGATACGCCTTGCGGGAGGCGAATGATCCGGTACCGGTTGCGATGAGGTCCCAAAACCTCTCTGTTGGAGTGAACTTGTTCTCCACTGCGACATCCTTTCGCTCGTCCGAGATCTCGTATATCTCGTTGAGCTGGTCAAGCGAAAGAGAGCAGAACTTGCTGTCAGCCATGAATGAGAAAGAACATGTCTCATATGTTGGCGCTTGAGGGTTTTCGTAGCTGATCTGAGCAGTGGCGAGAGCTTGACGGACGAGGTCTGGGTAAAGTTCGTACGTCTGGTAGCAGAGGGGAGCAATTCCCATGGCACTGAGCGTCTCGAACACGTCGGTATCAAGCCAAAGAGCAGCGAGGGTCTCTGTGTGACTGAATCGAGTAGGAAAGATCTCAGTGTTGAGGAGTGTGTTGTATCTTTGTGCGGACTCTTTGTTCCACCCTTCGTAGTTGAAGGTGAGGAGCATTGGGTCGTTGAGATCGATCGGCTGACCCTCGTGTCCCACATGCGGCCATGGGTAAGAAGCCGGGGCATTGTGGCCTGGCGGAGGCACGTAGTTCTCACAGGTGATCTTCGGAGTTTTCACTGCCTTTCGTTTGGTTCTTGGAGCCATCTGCAAAACAGAACAATGAACTATGGATTAGTACTATTCGTGGGTTGTGTAGAAAAGGATGGAACTTTACCCATTCTCAGTTTAAACTCAAGTCCATTCAATTTCCAAACAACCCAATCACAACATGAAGATCAACGACCCGTAAATAACCCTAAACCCAAATCTGCAGCATTCAATCAACAATCAACAATCCCAAAGAACCCACATTATCTAAGTTTGCGAACAGTCGCGATTCTCAGTTCGAATTCTAAACAAGGCGGTTAAGATTAACTCTCAATTTTGATTCTTCTATCTTTCTAGCAATCTTAAGATGTATTCATTCAAAGGATAGTGCCGACAAAATCTATTCAAGTTTCGAGAAGAAGGAAAATGAGAGAACCACGAATCTCGAATTGCATGCGCGATTTGGAGAGAGTTCGAGTTTTACCCTGTTCGGTTGAGAGAGATTGCTACAAAACTAGATTAGGCCTGAAATCCCAAGGAGTTAGAACCAACAATCGTGATAATAGAGAGAGATGTTAAAGATCTTGATTTAGGATTCTATTCTTAGGGAAAGGGAGTGTATGGCGACTTTGGGCTAAGTGGGGGAGTGGGGTGGGTTGCCTTAAATAGGCAAACCCTAACCGCTTCTCCTTCTTTGTATTTTTTTTTGTGTCGAAAACTTACATGGAGGAGCAGTTGTTCTCCAGCGAGAACAGTCTATGGATTGTTCCTCTGGGAATCTTCGATTTTCTTTTCCTAGAACAAAATTCAAAACAAACTACAAAAGAATTTGAAAGGAAAAACATATTTACACTCACCAGTGGGTTGCCTCTCACCAAGCGCTCGATTTAAGTCACTAGCTTGACTTTGATCAGTCTATTGAACTATGGAGGGATCGCCTAAGGGAATTTCTTCACCTTCTGCGATTGTCATTTCGGCAAGATATGGCTTTAGACGCTGACCATTAATAACAAACTCTCCTCCATTCGGATCTAGTAACACCACTGCTCCATATGGTCTGACTTCCTTGATAGTGAATGGCCCGGACCATCTGGACTTCAACTTCCTAGGGAACAGCTTCAGCCTGGAGTTCAAGAGCAAGACTCGATCATTCGGTTCAAAGCTTCTACTAATGATCCGCTTATCATGATAGGCCTTGGTCTTTTCCTTGTAAATTTTCGTGCTTTCATAAGCTAAATGCCTGATCTCTTCAAGTTCATGAATCTTGATGGAACGCCTCTCTTTGGCTGATTTGATATCGAAGCTGAGTAGTTTGACAGCCCATGCCGCATTGTACTCGAGTTCCACAGGGAGGTGACAAGCCTTGCCATAGACCAGATGATATGGAGTGGTCCCTAGTGGCGTTTTGTTGGCTGTTCTGTAAGCCCATAGCGCATCATCTAATTTTAGACACCAGTCCTTGCGTGTAGTTCCGACTGTTTTCTGCAGGATTCTCTTGATCTCTCAATTAGACACTTCCACTTGGCCATTTGTCTGAGGATGGTATGCAGTCGCAACCTTATGCTTGACTCCGTTCTTCTTCAAGAGGCCTTGGAAGACTTTGTTGATGAAGTGGGTTCCTCCATCGCTTATAACCACTCTAGGAACTCCAAACCTTGGAAAGATGATGGTTTTAAACATTTTGGTCACCACTCGTGCATCATTAGTGGGGCTGGCGATTGCCTCTACCCACTTCGAAACATAATCCACCGCCACTAGAATGTACTTGTTCTTATATGATGGTGGGAATGGTCCCATGTAGTCGATCCCCCAGCAGTCGAATACCTCGATCTCAAGTATGAAGTTCTGGGGCATCTCGTTGCGCTTGCTAATGTTCCCTTGTATTTGGCATGAATTGCACTTGGAGATGAAAGCTTGAGCATCACGGAACATTGTAGGCCACCAAAAGCCGGTTTGCAAAACCTTGGAGATGGTCTTGAATGCCGCAAAGTGTCTGGCGTAAGAAGAACCGTTGCAGTGATGCATGATCTCTAGAATTTCATCTTCTAGAACACATCGTCAGAACACTCCATCCTTGCAGTGTCGATACAAGAATGGTTCATCCCAAAAGTAGAGTTTTGCATCTCTCAGGAATTTTCTCTTCTCATTCCCAGTAAACTGAACTGGTTCCTTCTCTGCAACTAAGAAATTAGCTATCTCAGCGAACCAAGGTAGGTGGAAATATCTCTGCTTTATAGCAGTAATAAAGTGTTCCTGGTCAGCAGAGCAGTCCGCGGAATAATCGGAGAAACAGTCTGCGAAACAATCAGCAGAACGATCTGTGGTGTGGGCATCTAGTCTGTTCTTGACATACGGATCAATCGCGTAGACCTGATCTTCAGGGAGACTGTCATCAAGAGCGGTCTCTTCGTCGATCTTCATTCTTGACAAATGGTCGGCGACTCCATTCTCAATTTCTTTTTTGTCCTTGATCTCAAGGTCGAATTCCTGGTGTAGGAGGATCCATCAGAGCAGGCGCGGTTTGGCATCTTTCTTCATCAGCAAGTACCTCTTAGCCGCGTGATCTGTGTGCACACCTTAGAACCTACTAGGTAGGACCTAAATTTCTCAAAGGCATAGAAAATGGCTAAAAGCTTCTTCTCGGTTGTTGCATATCGGCATTGGGCTTCATCCATCGTCATGTTCGCGTAGTAGATCACATGCAGTATCTTATCTTTTCTCTGTCCCAGCACTGCTCCCACTGCGAAATCACTCGCATCTGTCATGATCTCAAAAGGTAAGTCCCAGTCTGGAGGCTGAAAAACCGGCACACTGATTAAGGCTCCTTTTATCGTGTGGAAGGCAGTCAAACAGTCGCTATCAAACTCAAACTTGGTGTCCTTGCAGAGCAGTCTCGTGAGCGGTCTTGGGATCATTGAGAAATCCTTGATGAACCTCCTGTAAAAACCAGTTTGCCCTAAGAAACTCCTGATTCCCTTGATTGATGTTGGCGGCTGCAAGCTCATCATCACCTTAATCTTTGCCTTGTCGACCTTAATCCCCTTTTCAGAGATCTTGTGCCCGAGAACAATCACATCCTTGACCATGAAGTGACACTTCTCCCAGTTTAGCACCAGATCTTTCTCCTCGCATCGCTGCAACACCCTGCACAAGTTTTTCAAATAAACATAAAAGGAGCTTCCATAGACACTAAAGTCATCCATGAAAACTTATATTATGTCCTCAATCAGGTCAGTAAAAATAGACATCATGCAACGTTGAAAGGTCGCAGGAGCATTGCATAAGCCGAATGGCATTCTCCTGTAGGCAAACGTGCCATATGGGCATGTGAACGTCGTCTTCTCCTGATCATTTGGGTGGATAGGGATCTGAATGAAAACTAATAACCATCTAAAAAGCAATAGTATGGGTGGTTAGCCAATCGTTCAAGCATCTGATCAATGAAAGGTAGTGGAAAGTGATCTTTGCGAGTCGCAACATTCAATTTGCGAAAATCAATGCACATGCGATGTCCAGTTACTGTTCGAGTTAGGGATCAATTCATTCTTCTCATTTGTTATGGCAGTTATTCCACCTTTCTTAGGAACTACATGAACAGGGCTAACCCAGTTACTATCAAAGATGGCATAGATCACACCAGCCTCTAGAAGTTTCATTATCTCTTTCTTTACAACATCTTTAAGATTCGGATTTACCTCCTCTGATGTTCTATAGAAGTCATTGATTCATCTTTTAGGTGTATTTTATGCATGCAAAGATCAGGTGAAATGCCATGAATGTCAGCTGGAGAATAACCTAATGCCTTACGGCACTTTCTTAGCTCACACAAAAGTCTAGTTGTTTCCACATTGTTCAATTCAGAGTTCCCAATAGCAGTATACGTGGAATTTGGCCCCAAGAATGCATACCTGAGCCCCGTAGGGAGGGATTTGAGCTCGATCTTTGGAGCTTTCAGTTCGCTCCATGGATCGTCGAGTTGCATGTTCGGCTTAGTAGCGCTTTTCGAAGCGGCTGCTCCAGTTGCACTGCTCTGATTGCTCTTGTATTTCTCCTCGAGACTTAGATAGGTGACAAGCTTTTTCCATGCTTTTCGCAGAGTCAAGCATCTTGTTGTAGCCATCCGCGTCCTCGCTCATAACGTTATGCTCAGTCTCAGAACGAATCAGGGCTAGTTCGAGTGGATCATCGGTCAAGATTTGCTCAATCATTCCTTCTTGAGGGAATAGCGCCTGATCTTTATCCTCAACTGTGTAGGTTTGCACGTCTAGCATCGGTTTCTTCAGCAATTTGTTCATCTCGAACTTCATCGCAATGTCTCATAGGTGAAGATCAATCCTTCCTTGTCGAACATCAATGATCGCACCAGCTGTGCACAAGAAAGGACGACCTAGGATGAGTGGATCTCTTGGTTGCTCGTCAACCTCCAAAACCACAAAATCTGTCGGAACAAACATGTTGCCCACTTGGACCCGAAGGTCTTCCAGAATATCCACCGGTGACGAGACTGATCTGTCAGCGAACACCAGGGAGATTCTTGTCAGTTTGAAGTCCGTGAAGCCCAATCTTTTTCCACGGAGTAAGGCATGAGATTGACACTTGAACCCAGATCGCATAGAGAATAAGCGAACACGGTTCTCCCAATTTGTATCGAGAGAACAAACTTGCCTGGATCATCCAATTTCTTAATCGGCTTGTTCTTAAGTACCGCGGTGCACTCCTTTGAAACCATCAATAGCTCACTATCGCCAGTTACCTTGCCAGAGATCAAACCTTTCATCAAACTGCGCATAGAAGGTATCATCTGGATCGCATCCATAAGAGGTAACTTGATAGTTAGATCCTCTAGCATCTTTTTACACTTTGTCTCCTCCCGATCCTTGCGAGATGTCTTTGCTGGAACAAGGTATGGAACCTTAGGGGTGTATTCACGCGGAGGAACAGGCTCCACAGGTGTAGCGACAGGGTTTGGATCAGTCTCAGCAGACTGTTTTGGTTCCTCGTCAGATAAAGGGGGTGCTTCAGATCGTGGTTGCTCACCCTCCTTTTGCTTACCCTTCTCCGCTGCTGACAACTTCTTAGGGACTGTATCCAGTAAATTTCTTCCACTCCTTAGTGCTACGGCACTGCATTCCTTAGGGCTTTTATCGGTCTTTCCAGGTAGAGTACCTTGATGTCTCTTAACGCTCTCGGCTGTCTGGGCGATCTGAACGTCCATCTGACGCATATGGCTGGCTACGTTATCGTATTTGGTACTCAAGTCATTGAACATTTCGTTCATCCTGGAGTTAATGTCTGTGGTGACTTGATTCAACGCTTCCCCTTGAATTTGCTGACCCTGGAGCAACTGCTGCATCATTGTCGCTAGACCTTTTATCTCGTCTTGCGGAGCAATCGCTGGCGAAGGAGCGGTCTGTTGAGCAGTTTGTTGTTTCTAGTTCTGGAACTGGTTGTGATGCGCCTGGCTCAGGACATATGTTCTTCCCTGGTATGGTTTCTGATAGCCGCTGTTCTATCCTTGACTGTTCTGCGCGTTGTCAACCGGTTTGTCAACCTTGGGATACACAAAGAGGTGAGGATTGTTCCTAACGTTGGGGTTCGGGTGGTAGTTCTTGTACTACCATCCTTGTCCATTGACGTATCTCACTTCTTGCTGATCATCCACAGTATTGTCTCCTTTAGTTGTAGAGTCTGAAACATTGTTCTCTGATGCAGCTTCCTCCATGATGAATACTTGGCTCTGATTACCCTTCAAAAGCTGATCAACCTTGGCCGCGAGGTCGTCTATGTTTTTTACACTTTTGGAGCGATCATTCTCCTTATTCTTGTTGAGGGAGCTGGATGCCATATTTTCGATCACTGCGAATGCGCCTGGCGTTGTTTGGGTCATGAAATCTCCATTGCTCGAGGAATCAAGAGCATTACAAAACTCATAGCTCACTCCATCATAGAACACTTCCAGTATGTAGTCATCCTCAAACCCATGGTGAGGGCACTCCCTTCGGTATTCCTTGTAATGCTCCCAAGCATCATAGAAAGGCTCGTCGGTCTTTTGCTTAAAATTGGAGATTTTATGCCTCAGAGCTGCGGTTTTCGTCTTTGTATATAAGTGGCTTAAGAACGCGGCTCTGACTTGTTCCCATGTAGTAAGTGAACCAGTCGGGAGAGATGCTTTCCCATCCAAGGAGAATGGGAACAACGTGCATTTAACGTAGTCAGATGGCACTCCATTCGCGCGAGAGAAGTTGCAAACTCTCTCAAAGTTCTCGATGTGGTTCAAAGGGATTTCAGCAGCGAGACCGTTGAACATTGTTTTCTGCACTAGGCCGATCAAAGCAGGCTTGATTTCACAATCTCTCGAGTGCAGGGAGGGGGGTTGATGGTGGAGCGAGTGGTAGGGAAGTTTCATGGAAGGTTCTGTTCCCCGATGGGAGCGCCTTGTTGCTCAACTTGCTGAGCGGCGAGTTCGGCAGCTGCTTGGGGAGCAGCTTCTTGTGCGTTGATGGTCTGTTGCATCTGCTGCATCTGTTGTTGCATGAGCGCAATTGCAGTAGTGAGATCATCTTGGCCTCCGTGATCATCCATTGTGGTGTTAGTAGGCCGCGGTTGTTGACGGTTCTGTCATTCTAATCTTGCGAGCTCTTCGTTACTTAGCGTGAATAATGGTCCTTGTGCGTTACTCCTAGTATGTCTACTGGTCATGCACCTGGATCATTAGCTTAAACAACGAGAGAAACGCAAGTTAGATGTTTTGGACTAAATATAGAATTGAAAAATAAAGGTAAAATATCTGGTCCCCGTCGCAACGGCGCCAAAACTTGATACTCGAAAACTGAACCTTTCCTACTGTCAAGTTAACAGTGGTAATTGTAGTATTTGAGATTCAATCCAGAGGACCAGTCTACACTATATTCCTATAAGTTTTCAACTTAGCTAAAACTAAAAATGGGGTTTTGAATTAAGTGGTGACGTGCAAGTAAAGTAAATGATTTCAGATGATTAAAATTCAATATTAGAGATAAGCCGATCTAGGGTTTCTCATTGGGGGTCAAAGCTCAACCAAACATTTATTCAAGCTCCTTGAAACACAATCTAGAACACAGATCTCTCTTAGTAGAACAACCCACTGTCGTGGTGTTGTTCCCTTTGCGGTTCGACCTTGATACCTAAACTGTCGTTTGGATCAAGGATCGATCACAAGCAATAGAGATCAAGTCCGATAGGTTCACCGAGCACTCTAGTATCTACTTTCACTGACTAGAGATGCGCGGCTCATTTATTCAATATCAAGCAAACTACTACACGGTTAATGAGTGGATTAAACCTAAGATCTAGCAGTAAGTGATCAGGTTAAAGCTAGCATTAAGAGCTGAGATGAACGAAGACACAATAGAGTTGCTTATTTATGTTTGGCCTTGCGATTAACACCCTAGAACCCTAGACAAGCTAGCTGACTACTCAGCCATAACACAAGATGTCAGATAACTGAATAATACTGCATATAATTCTAAAGATAAATCAATAGGGTTCAGGATGATCTTCTCTGTCAAGAAGATGAGCTGTCTCCCTTACAATAGAAAATATATTCTAGAATAGGTCTAGGTCTCTTGCAAAACTAGCGTAATTCCAAAATAAAGATAGAGGCCGCTTTTTATATGGAGGCGCCCTTAGACTTCGGAGTAGGGAATCGACAATTAGGGCAAATCTCAGAAAGATATGGAAACTTCCATAAATGTCGAGAACAATCGTCTGGCTGCTCATGGTAGGATCAACCGTCAGACTGTTCCGCTTGATTGTTCTTCAGGGAAGGTCTCCAATTCTTGCTCCGTTCTTCACGCTCCTTCCCAGCAGTGACACTGCCTTCTGTTTCTCCAGACCAACTTCTTATCTTCTTAATTAAGCTGTCTTCATCTCAATATTTGAATTCATTGTTTGATGGGCTTTAAGAAGAGAGAAAATCCCTTCTCTAACAATAATTCCCCCATTTCGTTGTGAGAAGCAACGTCGATTTTGAAATTTTTTAACACTGAATTTATGAGACAATGAACTTGGAGCTCCATGCCTAAGACAATCTGTGTTCCAGTTCTTGGTTTACCAAAAATTCAAACCAGATTAGCCCGACGATAATAAAACCAAAAATTCTGTATGAAGTCACACTGTTACATCCTTTGGAATTCATAACTAGATGACTAGGTCCTAGACCTAATGATAATGGATCTTCGGTAGTCGCACTATTTACCTAATATAAACAAATGTATCCAAAATCAAAAGATATTTTTCTTTAATTCTCTATTTCTTATTATCAATGTTCGAAAACTTGTTACACATGAGTCGGGCGGTGAATATGAGCCTAGCGCATAGGTTAGGTTTCCACCATATTCTGAGATTTTGCAATTTCTTATTGCAAGTTATATGCAAGACAGTCTTCAAAATTTTGGATGGATGATGACTTTGTTGATCGATGTTGTAATATCCGCCTCTCCAAAAACCGACTGGGTTCCAGATCGTGGGGATTAGGGACATGTGCACCAAAAGACAAGCCATCGTGTCTTGTCAATGGTTTGAGGGTCCCATCACATTTTCTTCTTCTTAAATACATCAACCCAACGGATATCCATTACTTCTATTTACAATCCTGCAAGAGAAAAGGGGGAAATGGAGATAGAGTGAAGGGCATGAGTAAATGGATTACTCAATGAGACCACCTTCTAGACCAGTTTCCCCGCATGAGCAACCATATGGTTTAATGTAGAACGAGGATTGACTAGCCGCATGAACACGCAACAAGACACATTTACGATAAACATTCCACTACACTATACACACATGCAGTCACACACGTCTCATCATTACACGTTTCACACACATCCGTTGTTGTCCATCCAAAGAGGCAAACCGCCCGAACACACAACATAAGATGTTGCCGCCCCAAGGCTGATGCACGTACACGCAGATCATATCCCTGCCAAACCGGAAGTCCACACACCCAAAACCAGCGCGCCACACATCAATTTTCCACACTCTTCCTCTTCACTGTTCAACACTTCACGACTACTCATATACAACATATAGTCCCATCCTCTCAGTCTTCACCCAATCCGATTTATGCATCTAATATCCTATTCGTTCAATTCTTTCTAGTAATCTAACTTTCAAACAAGTATAACAATCATCAAGCAATAGCACAAACAATATCTCACATCAACACAATCAGTAAATTATCTCCTTTAACAGTATGAGAATTCTTATGCGGTATGAATATGCATCTAGTAACCTAGCAACCTAGCAACCATTATGATCTAATAATCTAACGAGCAATCAAAATTAACCAGACCTAATCCAGCATTCAACAATATAGAATATCAAGAGAAGAAACTGGTTTCGAGACCATCCCACCTGGTTAAAGATCTGGAGATTGATCCGAAAATAGGTTGAACAACACCATACGACAACTTGGCTCGTCTGGAGGGGATGAATGACCGTATACTTCTCCTAGTGGCGCTCCTATGGTGCTCCGGCAACAAGAAGTGGACTCTTCAAGAATCAAACAACGTTCTTACTGTCTTCGCCTGAGATCTCCATTCCAAAACACAAAAAAAAAAAAAAGTTCCAAAACCACTTATTAACAGTGGAAATTTTGATCAGTCCATACATTAATGATGTAAATATTCTTATTTAAATGTATTGCGGTAAGAATAATTAAGTGGGGACGGGATACAAAACCACTATTGGCTATTTCTTGGAATTTACAATACCCTATAAGACTGAAACATTTTCAATGGAATGTAATTCATGAATGCTTATATGTTACTAAAAGTTTACAGACAGATTGAATTAAATGTAGCACTCTCTCCATTTCTAAAAGATCTATGTTTTAGAATTTTTACACTTTTTAATAAAACATATTAAAACTTAGCTATAAATGCATAGTTTTTTGTAATTTTATATTTCCTATATTTTTAAATCAATAAGATTTTAAGAAATACAATTAATGTTCTTGAACTTCACAATTTCTCATTATTAGTTGACAAAAATTACATTGAAAATATAAAATATGTATCTTTTTGAAACAAAAATTTTCTCTAGAATATTGATCTTTTAGGAACAGAAGGAGTATATAATGTAGACTATATGGAACGGAAGAGAAATCAATAAAGGATGTTCTCTTTGAATCTGATACAAAATATTGTGTCAGCCGGGAAAGTGGAAAAATAAAATTAAGTGATTCCCCCCTCCTTTTTTCGAGGTTAATAATAAATACTATATTCAAATGTGAAGCCTCTCTAAAATTCCTTGTAACTTTGATGTTTTTCTAGTGTCTTCGGTCTATTCAAATATGGATATTCTATAATGGAAATTTTCGAACGATAATGAATATAGTTTCTTTATTTTGATAATGTGGTATATCTTAAAAACAGAAATGATAAGATTTACAAGAAAAAATGTCAATCGACAAGAGAATATTGTAACGCCCGTATTTTCAAAATAACTTAAATAAATAAAAATTTTGAAATCTCCATTTATTACTTCTCAAAAGTCAATTCCAAAGTCATAAATCCAAATAACATAATAAATCCCGAAAGTATCGATAAAAACATAAAACCGCAAGTCTGAAAAAAAACGAAATAGAACTCCCAAAGCACCAGCCCGCTAGCAATCACTCCTGCTCGTCAGTCTCATCTGAAAGGGGAAGGAATAGGAGGGGTGAGCAACAGGGGAATTACTCCGTGAGGTATGGGATGCTAAACACGCAAACCACTGACTTGAGTAAATAGAACTCCCACTATGGAAGTTTAGCTCTAACATGAACACACACGACGCCTAGCGCATCACACAAACCAAACAATGCGATGATAGCATATAGCTAGTCCAT
>NC_027749.1:34638052-34663228 GCF_000695525.1 Brassica oleracea var. oleracea
ACCCCGCATCTCCTCATATGGATATATAATACGTAGCATCGCTAGTACAGTCTGTCTCTGTACCCCCGCCCTCTCAAGTACCGTCCATGGTACAAACGTCTCTGCACCACACACCCGCACCAGTAGCATCGCAAGTCCAGACGTCTCTGAACCCCTGCCCACACAATCAAAGTAGCGTCGCTAGCCCAGACATCTCTGAGCCCCGCCCGCGCACATAGTCCCTACCGCACATAGTCCCTACTAATAACTATGTATACATACATATATATATCACATCTCTTAACATCACACAATCCAATCAAAGTTTGAATCCTCTAGACCCCTAGTTCCAGTTTACAATGAATGAACTAACTAACAATCAAGACTCAATTCAAACAGACGGATCATGATTCGAAATCTAAACTACGATAGAGAGAATTCTACACTGGTACGAGATTTACAGAATAGACCCTCACCTTTGCCACGGGTTCTGAAGAAACCTGAGGATACGCCGAGTGTACCTTGACGGCTCTAACAAAGCAACTCCAGAGCTCTCTGAAATTAGTTCAATATGATATTCTGGCAGATCTGAACCATAAAGAAAACAGATGAATAACTCAAGAATTTACCGTTAACATTTAGATCCCTCCGGTCATAATGTTATATGTCCTATATCCATAGACACCAAGTTTACTCCGATCGGACACTAATTTCTTAACCAAAGTAGCTTCATCTCCAGGCTGGTCGTAAACGCAAATTGCACCAACGCCTCTCACGAAAACAAGCATAACTCTCAGAAAATTACTCGGAATAACGATCCGCTTGCAGGAGATGATAGATAAGAGAATTAAATACTTACTAATTCCAGACTGTAAGCTTTTGATTAGGTTGACCGTTTTGCCTTTTACGCTGAGACTGGTCGGAACTGTCTCTGCATCGCAACAGCTTAAGCTTGTTCTTGACCAAGAAGCAACGCCAATAACTTTTGCTGTACAACTCCGATCTCGATTCTGTTTGTTGCTACAGATTCCTGGAAACGAGATCTATCCAAATATCTATGGTCCGCAGTCTAAAGTCTCCTGAATTGATCTAGGATCCTCCCTCAAAACCACTCCTCAGCCCTGGATCCAATGTAGCTCATCTCTTCTCCTCGGCTTAAGACATGACGAAATCTCTGGGGCACAAAAGTATCTCCGGTTCTATGGGATACAATTCTGGTGGCTTTAGGCTCCCAGCAGCGCAAATCAATGGTGGTTGGTGATGATGAGATGGTGGCTCCGGTTCGTACGTCTTCACTCCCTCTCGCCTTTGCTCAAGTAGACAACGCTTGAAGTGGGATGGTGAAGGTGCAAAAGAATCTCCAAACAACACAATACTGAGATGACATTGGGAAGAGAGATCAATAGGGATTAAGAAGAAACATGGCTGAGTTCTCTCTTCACTTGGAATTGACGGCAGCTGAATGAAGAAGCGGATGCGTACACTTATATAATTACACTTATATAATTAGGTATATGATCATTCAATTAAATAATTGAAAACCACCGGTTTAAATATATATTTGGTCTAAGAAATATATAAATAAAACCAATTTCCTGTTTAAAGAATTTGGGTCGTTACAAATATGTCTATCGCATAAATAGAATCATGTTTGTGGGTAGAAACAAAACTTCAATACTCTCAAATTTCAAAGATAAATGATCTTATTCAATCAAATCAAGGAAGGGGTGATAGAAAATGGTGTTACGTGGATGGAACATTGAAAACTCATTTTCACATGACAAGATGGTTCTAAAGAAGGTGCACATTACAATATAATTGGGATAAAGTATATATCACGAAATCTCTCACATTTACATTCATAATTTGAAGCTTTGATATAGGATACAAAGTACATAAAAATACTCTGACAAGGGTTTCACTATAAATACTATTCTCAACTGATAAGCAATGATGTCTATCCACACAGATGATATAATCTGTTTTCGCTTTCCAAATTGACAAATTTTAGCAATGTAAAAAGTTTTACCCTAGTCCTATGATAAAAATATACATAAAACAACAAACACGATAATAGATAAGCTTGAATAAAATGGTCGAAATTCTCTTTCAACTATGTTTTATATTGATTCGGTTCCAACTATTTGGCTTTTCAATTCAGATTTAGTTTACGTTGATATAATTATTGTTAGGAAAAATGATAGTGGTGACCATTCAAATAAGTTGCTAATTTCCAATTTATGAATCAGATTGCTACAATAATGGACATAAAACAATATTTCACAAAAACATGCTTCAAATCTATGTGGTTTGCCACCTACGTGGTTCATCCCTAAGCAAAACTGATAGAAGATTGAAGCTTTTGTCTATGGTATATTTTTGAATTTTAAGATATCTCAAAAATAAATAAAAAACTATTGTATTTTTGCAATAACCAATTTTTCAAGCTCCGATTGTCTATGGGTAATGGGTTTTCTATGCCTACTCACTTTGTTTGTCGGCTCCATTTCATGCGAAATGCAGTGTGTTAATTTTAGAGATTCAATAGATTTGTTTACTGATTTTGTAATCACCGATGATCCTTTTCGGTATTGTGACTTCACTTGCACAGTATCATTAATTAATTCTTCACCTATTATTTAACTACTCAAGTTCAAATATACTTCGCTTTGGAGTTCTTTATAAATGTGACTAAAAAAATAATTGCACTTTCCTGATATAGATAGAATCAAATCAATTATTTTAAATCTTTTCGTAAACCATAAATCATGATATTACAATCACTCATAGCAATGTACTTATTGCACTCCATGATTGTAACCTATGTTAGGTTGAACCTACACATGTAAACCTCGTATGAACTCACCTCTGATATTATTTATAACGTCTCGACTGTACATGGCTAATGGATCTCCCACGCCCACTCATTCCACCCATAGTCCCTACTCTGTGAGACGAATGGTGCATTTTTTTTTTATAGTTCAATAAACTTGTTTATTAACCCTTCAATTACCATATGACATTTCTCCGTACTTTAACTTCACTCACAACATCTTGAATTACTTTCCGGTAAATCACATATCTTTCCATTATTTTCCACTATTTCAGTTTAAGCACATTAAACTTTACGACTGAAATGTACCAAAAAGTAAATATATTTTGGAGACATTAATAACCAAATTAACTTTTTAAAATCATTTTGTGTGCCACAAAGAGATGTTACACAATTGTTCTTATCCGAAAATTAAGTTTGATCAATTCTAAAATAACAATCACGAAATCTGTGTTCTTTTGGAAAAACAAAGCTCCGGGTTTTCAAATAATTTCACCAGGAGGCAGCTCTGCGAGCTTCGCATTAGTACCAAGCACACGTTCCATATCAAACCGGACCTCAATATTGCGAATGCTATAACCAACCACCATTAGCCAATACAACAATTTTGCAAGGTCCGTTGCGCTTGTCTCTGTCACATTCGTCTGTGCAGCCACCGAGCCGTTGATATCAGTCACGTTATATAACAAAACACAACGAAGAACAAGATTCAGCTAAAGAAGTTGATGACATATAACCTTCATTTGCTTTGGATCTGTGTCCGACACAGCTAGAAGCCGCTTGATAAACGCATTCATAGCCACAGCAACATCTTCGCCTGCAGTGTTTGTAAGCTCCTACGAAATTCAAAGCATTCAAATTGAGAAAAGAAAATTATTTGATGCAGACAAATTCACAACAATACATGAGTTCTTCCCATGCCTTAAGATTTTGAGGCTCGAGAGATTTTAGAAGCTCCAAAATTTCGTTCTGCTCATTCGCAGATTTTCTCCCTACTTGACGGTTGAGTTCTTCGATCTCTGCTTCCAGAAGCTCGATATACTTTTTCGCATCAATTTTCTCGGGACCAGAAATGTTATTCCATCTGATCACTTCCCCTGATACATTCTTTTGAGTCCCAGGTGCATAGTCTTGATCATCCGCCTAGCTTAATCAGAATTGAAAACCAGAATCACTTATAATTTTACAAATGGAACACGCACATAATAATCTAGATACAGAGAGAATGTGAAAGGTTTTTTCATTTAATTCACTGAAGAGAACTAAAATTAACGCAAGAAGGCTCTTAACTACTCACCAAACAAATATCCGAGACTAATCTGTTCCATCTCAAGCTAACAAATTCAGTTATAGTTTTTATTTATTAAAGTAAAATTCAATTACAATGCTCCTACACTAGCTTAACACAAGGCTTATTGGAGAGAGGAAGCAAGGAATGACAGGACAAGTAAAAATTCTATAGAAAAAGCAACCTACCAAAAAAAGAACTAAAAACCTGAAAATGTTACCCTTTTATCGCGTGGTTCAGGAAGAGCAACCTGCTCTAAACTTTGTTGCAATTCAAGACGATATTGAGCGTTTCTGAACATGTATCCGGTCATCAATACGCTCATCATCAACTGTGCAAGGTTTTCAGCAACCTATAACCCAAAATCCCATCAATACAAACACAGGACACAGCTAATAGTGAAACAATGAAACGTACGATTACAAAAAGTACTCACAGAGGTGACTGTAACGGCAAAAAACTGCGGAGGTAGCGTTCCAATCATATTTGTCACAGTCTGTCGCATTGCATCAACCACCTGATATCACATTACAAGAAACATAGAAAATCAGATTACAAGAAACATAGAAAATCACAAGCTCTAGCTCTTAGATGGTCTTCTTCAAAATAAAACAGAAGCTTTACATGTTTAGGCGCGCGTTTAACGAACAACTCCATAAACTCAGGTTTCACATTCTGAACATACTCCAGTAAAATATCCCTCCTGGTTTTGGGCTTACCAAAAGTAAAACCAATCATCGAAATTAGGTTTATGAACAGCAAAGAAGCTGCCGCTAAACAATATTTCATCGAAACCCAAAAATAGGTATTTACCAGGTTGCCACTGGGAGGTGTGAACTCTGCAGAGGAATCAGAAGGCTGATTATTTGAAGAACCATAAGACTTAACTCTCAGAACCAAACTTTTATTGCAAATTCTCGACTTCATCTTCAGAGGAAAGCTCACAGAGGAAGTAGAGAGTTTAGGTTCAAGGTTGTGAGAAAATGACGAGGAGGGGCGAGATAGTGATTGCAAGAGCGAGAACTGAATCGTTAACGAGCACATCTTCGAAACCCTAAACTGTGTCCAATTACGATCGGTTTAGTCGATTTGAGAAAGCTTGTTCGCTAGTTGGGGTTTTATCATCCAAAGAGGAAGGGATTAGGCACACGGTGGAAGAACATAAAAACAGACAAAACTGATGATCTTGTCCATCGATTTCTTTCGATTCATTTTAAAAGAAAACTGGACCAGAGCTGCAGAAAAGAGTCAAAACCAGATAAATACCAGCAAAAACCAGTGAACCCAATCGAACGACATACATTAAAATCCGTTCTATATATTGTAACGACCTTGTTCAATCAAACCGGTTTGATTTTATTTAACCATAACTATTGTTGGATCCATTATTGGTCAGTTAAGTAATTGGACCCGAATGGCTTGGACCACGCGACCACGAAAAAAGCCCAACTTCGACCAAGCAAGAACGATCCAAAGAACCAGAGATCACGGAATGGTTGCGAAAATCACGGGAGCAGCCCGTTATAAAAAAAGATCGTCGCATAAGAAAGGAGACACGTTGAAAACCCTAGAAAGAGCTACACCCACACTTCGACCTTGTTTTCATCTAGTTTTAGTCTTTGATCTCATCGATCTCGTTTTGTAACATTCGATCTCAATTCATTCATTGTATTCATCCTTACTCATCAATAAAGTCCATTTTTGCCTACTGGAAACTGATTACATCGTTGTGTTCTAAAGATATCGTTGTCTACATCATTTATCTTTCCTAGATTAAACTCTCGATCACTATTAAATACTTAGCGTAGATTTTAGGATCTACAACTATTATTAAAATCAAGTCTTTTCTTTTAACAACAAAAAGCTATTATATTATTCAAACTTAGTGTGGTTTAGATAACCAGACTGTAATAGAACAACCAATAAAACATAGATCTTTAGAAAGACCTCATAGTCCAAGCTAAAGAGTCGGAAATATAATTTTGCGTTCGTGGAATATGAATAATCTTGAAATCCAGAAATCCAGAAATCCAGAAAGCATATTTGCAGAGTCTTTATCCTCTCCAATTCTGTTGCAAAGCTAGGCCAAGCATGAGACTCCATAATCATGGCGATCAAATCCTTGCAATCCGTCCCAAAACTCTGTCATGTTGAATGTTGGAGCATACTCTCCATCGGCCATCGAAATGTTTCCACTTCCGAATGCAATGCAGACTCTCGCCGTGGGTAATTTCGTATCCCCATAAGTTGAACCTTCCCCAAGCTGTCCATCCAAACCCATCCACACCCACTGAACTGTGATGTAGATGTCCAAGACCCATCTATCATGCATATATTACCCAAGCTTAAGACTTGAGGTTCTCGAATACTGTGATCTTGTGGAATAGGTGGCACCATCTCGTCTGCGTTAAACAAGGCTCGACACTCACTCTCTGCGTAAAAAACTAGTTCCAATGGATATCTATCTATCTCCCTAAAGAACTTATCATTTCGGGCCTTCCAAATCTACAAGATTATTCAGGGATAAGAATCTCTGTCTAATTCTAGCTCGACAATGATGTTCTTTCTCCAGAATAGATAATCCATATTAGCATAAACACTCGACACCGAAAATATATCTAGACTTGTTGGTGTTGCTGATAGGGACCAAGCATGTAGAGATGGCGGGCATTCAAAGATGGTATGAGTAAAAGACTCTTCTGGTTCTCCACATCACGGGCAATATGATGCGCCCAAAATTGATAGAGGCTAACTTGATGCGATCCTGGCCAAGGTTATGGATGACTTCGTTCAGATCTGTCAAAGACCTTTCATTCCAAGGTGGTAATGGGATAATCCTAAGCTTCTTTAGACTCGTGTAGATCGAACATGAGGTATATCAAACCTAGTGCCTGATGCTAGCGACGATTTTTCAGAAGATAGGAAGTGAGCCTTAGGATGTTGCTTCGTGTAGAACCAATGAAGAGTGTAAGAACTCGACATTTGAAATATTTAAATACTACACAAAACTCTTTGGTGGTAGAATGGTCACACAAGAGCTTGCGAAATAACTCCTGATTAACCGGTTTGATCTTCAGCCTCACACTAAAAGATCGAAATGTTCCAAAGGAACAAGGAGAATCACTCTCAAACAAAACAAGTTTTTAATCAAAATAGTCTGTTTATTTTGTGGCTCTTAGGCCTCATTATATAGGTTACAAGTTGTAGAAAATAGGAAAGAAAATGCTAAAAATAAGAAACATAGAAACTACGAATGAAGACTTTGACTAAAGACCGAAATTAATGATTTTTCTTGAATACTTTTTTTCATGCAAGGCCAGGACTTTCTTGCTGACTCCCTCTTGGTATTCTTGATGAGAATGGGTCAGAAACATTCTGATAAAGGGCCTGGTCGAATTTCAGCTTCATCCAAAACAAAGTGAATTTGTTTGGATCTTTTTCTCGGCCCAAAGAAGTTTGTTTTGTTGAAGCAGTGAAAGTAATAATGCCCAAGCTTTCCTGAACATCTTTGGGCTGATAAAACACATTTGGCCTTGAGTCATTCACTTGTTGGCCCATAAGAAACAATCATGGTCGATGGTCGGAAATCGGGTGACCAAACCAGCTCAGGTGGTCGAACTAGCTCAGAAGATTGAACCATCTTGTTCAGCTCGTCCATGTGAATGTTAGAGCTAAGCTCGTCTAGGATAGTGTCATTAAAGCTTACTTGAGTATTCATCTCATATACACTTACTTCAGCTGGTTTCAGCTCATACACACTCTCTTCAGCTGGTTTAAGCTTGTCCTCAGTGTCATCAGCTGGTCTTAGCTCGTCCAAGGTTGCATAGCTGATCATGTTCGCATCATCTCCTCCTCCTTTAAAAAAATTTGCCCTCAAATCTATCTTTCTTTAGCTTCAGATGGGATGATCTCTTGGCTTTCGTAGAACTCTTTTTTTTAATAAAGAAAAGAAGATGAAAGGAATAAGATGGATGAAGAAGATGGAAAGATGAGAAAATGAACACACAAGTACCGGTTGAGTGGCTCTGATACCACATGATACACCCTAAATGGATAGAGGCTAAATTGATGCGATCCTGGCCAAGGTTATGGATGACATGATTTGGATCTGTCCAAGACCTTTCACTCCAAGGTGGTAATGGGATAATCCTAAGCTTCTTTAGAGTCGCGACCGCCAGATACTGAATCATGCTGTCATCTTTTGCTAGATACTCTCCCTGTACCTGGTTGATTCTCTGCCCCCATTTGGTGGGCAAGGGTTAGACCTGCGATTATGGCCTCATACTCGCTCTCGTTGTTGGTTGCTTTGAAGTTGCATCTCACGGCCCTTGAGGCCGTGTTCCCCGTTGGCGAGGTAAGCACTATCCCCACTCCAGCTCATCTGACGTTACTGGATCCATCAACGTGTAGGATCCATTCTCCCTCTTCCTTAGTTTTGCCTCGGAGGCGTACCTCCTGCTCCAAAGCTAGGAGCAAGGTAGGGGAGAATTCAGCCACAAAGTCTGCTAGGACCTGTGACTTTATAGCCGTGGCGGGTCGAAATATTACGTCGTACTCCCCTAGTTCCACGGCACATCTGGCTAGGCGTCCGGAGACTTCTGGTTTGTGGAGGACCAACTTTACAGAGAAGGAGGTAACAGCCACGATTGGATGGGCCTAGAAGTAGGGTCGGAGCTTGCGACCAGTGACTATCAGGGCTAAGGCCAGCCTCTCTACATGGCTTGAGAGGGTTTCCGCATCTAGGAGAGCTTGCTTACGTAATAGACTGGTAGCTGCTTGTTTCCCTCCTCGCGAACTAGGACGGCGCTTACGGCGTGTTCGGAGACTACTAAATATAGCAGCAGGACTTCACCGAGTAGTGGCTTGGATAGGAGAGGAGGAGCGGTGAGATATGACTTTAGCTCTTGGAGAGCAGATTCGCATTCTTTCGTCCACTGGAAGTCCTTTGAATTCTTGAGGGTTCCGAAGAAGGCGTGAGATTTGTCGGAGAGTCTGGAGATGAACCTGCTCAAGGCCGCCATCCTTCCCGTTAGCTTTTCAACCTCCTTGACGTTCTTCGGGGAAGGTATTGAGTGAATGGCCCTGATTTTCTCCGGGTTGGCCTCGATGCCCCGGTGGGTTACAATGTACCCGAATAACTTGCCAGAACCGACCCCGAATGAGCATTAAGCCGGGTTGAGCTTCATGTTATACTTCCCGAGGGTGGAAAAGGCTTGCTGCAGGTGAGATATGTGGTCTTCCTCCTCCAGGGACTTGACCAACATGTCATCGATGCAGACCTCCATGGTTCTCTCGATTTGATCCGCGAACATCATGTTCACCAGCCGTTGATAGGTTGATCCTGCGTTCTTTAGGCTGAAGGGCATAACCTTGTAGCAGTAGATCCCTCTGGATATCATGAAATATGTTTTCTCCTGGTCTTCCGAATGCATAAGTATCTGATTGTAGCCGGAGAACGCGTCCATGAAGCTCATCAGCTGGTGCCCCGCGGTGGCGTCCACCAGGTCGTCGATATGAGGTAGCGGGAAGGGGTCCTTTGGACATGACTTGTTGAGGTCCGTGAAGTCGTTGCGGACTCTCCACTTGCCATTCTTTTTCTTGACCACGACGACGTTGGCTAGCCATTCAGGGCATTGCACCTCACGAATGAACCCCGCGTCAAGCAGGCTTTTGACTTCATCGTTGATGATCGCGTCTCTCTCGGGGGCAAACTTCCTTCTCTTTTGTCTGACGGGTTGATGTAGGGGGTCCACCTATAGCTTGTGCATGATGATTTCCGGATCGATCCCAGGCATGTCTGCATGGGACCAGTTGAAGCAGTCGGAGTTAGACCTGAGGAAGTCTATCAGTCTTCTTCTCAATCCTTCGGTCAGCTTGGAACCGATCTTGAGGTGCCGGGTCTGATTTCCTTCAGTTAATGGCACGTCGTCCATTTCCTCTACCTCCGGTTCCTCAGTGTGAGGAGCCGTAGGCTTACTCTGTAATTGCTATAAGACCTTGGTCTTTCCTTTCAGAGTGGTCTGGTAACAGGAGCGGGAATACTCCTGATCCCCTCTGATTGCCTTTATGCCCCATGGTGTAAGGAATTTCACCATTTGGTGAAGAGTCGAGGGGATGGCCACCATGCCGTGAATCCAAGGCCGTCCTAGGATCATGTTGTAAGACGAGTCGCAGTCGATAACGAGGAACTTGGTTGACATGTAGACTCCTTCAACGTATACGGGGAGGGTTACTTCCCCGGCGGTTTGTTTGACTTCCCCACTGAACCCTATAAGGGGGGTTATCCTCCGAGTTAGAGCGCTTTTCTTCAGCCCCAGGTCCTTGTATGCGGCCTGGAAGATGATGGTGCCGGAGCTTCCATTATCTACCAGTATCCTTTTTACCAGGCAGTTCGCTACGGTGAGCGATATAACCTGGGCGTCGTGATGCGGTGTGAGAACTTTTTCCTGTTCCTTGGCCGTGAAGCTTATTTCGTCTGTTCCTAGGAGCAGGCGTTTTGGCTTGGCTGCCTCTAGGCCATGCTTAGCGTTCCAGGTGGCTTTCTTCGCGGCTGCATGGCTTATGCCGCTGATTTCTGAACCACCCGATATGACATGGATCATTCGGCCCTGTCGCGGTGGCGAGATGGGAGCAGCTTAAGTGGGCTTACCCGTTGTCTCCTTGCTTAGATGGCTCTTGGCCTTCTCAGAAAGGAACTCCCTGAGGTGTCCTTTCTTAAGCAGCTTGTTGACCTCGATTTTTAGTGCGACGCAGTCATCCGTTTTGTGACCGTGGTCTCGGTGGAAGTGGCACCAGAAAACAGGGTTCCGGAAAGAGTCGGGTGCTTTCATCTTCTGAGGCCACTTGACCTGTTGGCCCATATGCCTCAGAACATTGGCCAGCTCCGGCCTTGAGACGGAGAGGTGAGAGATGTCTGGCCACGTGGACACTGCCATCCCTTCTGCCTTCTCGATCGGCCGGTTCTGGTATCTGCCCATGTTCTGATTTCCGGAGTCCTTGGCTGGTCTTTGAGAGGGTTTCTCATCTTGCTCAGCTCGGTCAGGTCTGATCGTCTTGGGATCCTGCTTGCGTTGGGCCTTAGCGTGGCTGGCGACATCTTCTTCCCATTTTACATGTGCCCAGGCTCGAGATAGGACGTCTTCCATGGTTTTACACTGGTATTTGGTCAGATCCTTATAGAGGTCCCTGTCGAGGAGCAGGTCTCTCTTGAAGGAAGAGATAGCAGTGGGGATACTGCATTCGGGGATAGCCACCTTTTCTTGATTGAAGCGGGCTATGTAGCCTCGCAGTGGTTCCGCTTGGTGCTGGAGGATTTCGTAGAGGCTGTCAGAGGTCTTCTCCAGGTCCCTGCTGCTGACGAATTGCTCCACGAATTTGTCACTGAGAATCCCAAAGGAAGCTATGGACCTGGAGGGTAAGTTGATATACCATTGCAGAGCGGGTCCGGTCAGGGTGTAGCCCAACCCTTTGCACATGGTAGCTTCACGCAACCCCTTTTGGAGTGCTACGGCTAGCATCCTTTGTCTGTATTGGGCGACGTGGTCGTCCGGATCAGTGGTGTCGTCATACGCCTTTATGCTGGGGAAGGAGAACTTCCTCGGCATCTCGATCAAGGTGATCTCATCCGTGAAGGGTGTTTCGGCGTAGGAGTCGGGGTTGCTCTTCCGGATGGGGGGAGCTACCCTCGGAAGCCTCTCTACCATGGACTGCATGGCGTCGAGCCTCTCGGAGAACATCTGGTGAAGGTGGGTGATCATAGAAGACTCTGCTCCCACTGCTCCATCTGGTGCTTCTTTATCAGGTTCGGGCTCTGATTCGCTGTCCTCCACGTCGTAGGTCTGAGCATCCTTGACCTTTTCGCGAGTTGATGCGTCTCCTCCCAGCGTCGTAGTTGGGAGATTCGCGCCCGTCCCGGAGTTGGGTGTCTCCAGAGTCGGCATAGGGCAGACCTGAGTCCGAAATCGACGCTTCTTGTTGCTCGCCGTGTTGAGGACTTGGTTTTCGTCTCAGAGGGTAAGATTCTCTGATTCGAGCTGGCTGAGCTTTTCGGCGCTCTGCTTCAGTTTCTTTGAGTGTTCGTTGAGCTTCTCCTTCAGGGTCTAGAACTCCAAGGAGAGCTCGGGATTAGTCTCCTCCTTAGTTCTATGCAACCCGGTTACTTGACCTTGCAGATCATCGATTTGCCTCTGGAGTTCAGCTTCTCTCTGGGTAGCTTCGGGTAGCTATCCTGCTCGCCCACCGCCATTATCACATAGTTTAGATTACTCCCCTCCTTCTACCGCCAAACTGTTAGGGGATTTTTGTGTAGGGTCTTTGTAAGTACCACAGAACGATGGACAAGGCTGAATATTGTATAGATTTCGTATAAAGTTGTAGAGAAATAGACTTGAAGAGATGTTTTATTGAGTAAAGAAGCCGGAACTACAATGATTGGTGTATGAACCCTAGTTCTAGCCCCCTAGCTCTAATCTCTAAGTCTCGAAGTGTCGATCCCTTGCTTTAGGGTTTAGGTTCCCTTTATATAGTTTTCTTAAGGCGGACCTTAGTCGACTGGAGTAGTTTAAACTCTTCCATATTCGGAAATATGGAAGGTTTGCCTTGTCAGAAGTTTTCCTTTTCCCAGGGAAAGTGGGCGGTCCTGGGGACCGAACTCGGAGTACTTCGTAGCAGGGAACCGGGGTTCCTCCTAGCGGGGATCCTGAGAATCGGGTTCCCTTCCAGCGGGGATCCAGAGGCCGGTGTCCTGCCTGGGGTCTGGAGGAATTCAATACCTGAGTATTTTTCCCCAACAGGTTCGATGGTAAGCTACAAGCTTCCTCTCATTTTATCTCCAAAATGCACCCAAATCATCACTTTTCTCCAAAACACTCCTGAACCTGTAAATGTGTTAAAAAGACTCCAAAACATAATAAATAGTTCCTAAAACACCTATATACCATGGCTAAAAGTAGGTAAAATCCATGGTATATCAACTCTTCCAGAGTTACCCTTTTGCCTGTCCTCAAAAAAAACAAGGAGTAGTCTTTATGAAAGAGGTTTGAAAACAGTTTGGATTCGCACAATTCAAGAACTCACTATCACACCTCTATAATGTTGAAAGCCACATCAAATCAATTCTAACTTTGGAGGTATTTTATATACTATATCCTACCTTAGCAACCAAATCTATCTAACCAGCAACTTCACTAATACTGATCTCATTTAGTACATATATAAAAAGTGTAAGTTTTACTTTGGAAGTATTGATCAAAATACACATGGACTCTTGCTCAAGCAAGTTTCTAAACACACATGTAGTCTTATCTGATCCCTTTCTTCCCTCTTTTTCTCTTCTCTGAATCTCAATTCCATAATGAAAAATGATGCTGATACAGTCCATCTTTATTCATTTTCTTTTAGACTTTCTCTTTTATCTTTCTATCTTCTTTTTTGACCAAGTGTAGGCGAATAATGGGGTCACATGAGACACTCCTACCCCTCGCTTCCAACGACATTTGATCATTCCATTCGAGTAGAATAATGAGATCGCATGAGACACTCCTACCCCTCTAAACCGCATGAAATAATTTAAATCTTTGATATTTATAGATGCCGAAGAGAGAGAGAGAGAGAGAGAAGGGAATCAAAAACACACTGACTTTTAACTTCCAAACTTGCAAGAGGAATCCGATCTAATGTATACCAAGCCCCAAGACAAGCAGATTAAGCTCATTTAGGTTGGAGATCAGCATTGGTTCCTTCTAACATTCTCAGCAATTGCGGATAATTGGCAGGTAATCCACTTTAGTATCTCTAATACACTATACAGTCAATAAATCGAAGAGTGGTGCTAGAGAGTGGTTAGATTATAAGTGAAATGTAAAGTTCATTATCTCCCTTTTGACTCAATAAAAACTTTTTTTTTGAAAACATTTTATAAGACTCATACAAAAAAATATCAGTAAACCTCCCCCTAGACTTGAATTACATAAATCAAAAGTTCATAATTAACAAGGTAGAACGATATACCAGCCCACTGATGTTTGATGTCGATCGACACAATAAAGTGTCTATCGATCGGTGCTGGTGTTGTACTATCGATCGATGTCGACTAGGTCTCATCGGTCGATAGGCTGAGCAATCGTCTCTTTGGATCTCTTTTTTTTTTTATGACTTGCAATAAATTAAATGCAAAAATCAGTAATAATTTGAAGTTAAACTAAGCAAAACTTACCTAATAGTGGGTTGCCTCACACTCAGCGCTTTGTTATAGTCATTGGAAGTAGGTTGGCTAATATGGAGGTGGATGACTACTTGTTGGGAAACAAGTGTCTACATCTTCTTTGCTTGTTTGAAACCATGTACCAACGAAGCTTCTTATGGCTTCATCCCCCTAGTCCACTGGTTTTTCAGTATCTCCTTATCAACCTCATTGACATGCATCCGTTTCTGAAGGTTTCCAATACAGCCCTGCTGCATTTTAAGTCTGGCATGAATTATCTCCTCGACGTCCTCCAATATATGGGAAAAATCTTCTCGCATCAAGTCTTGAGAAAAATTAATCTCATCAAGCTTTTCCTCTAACAACTTCACTATTACCAGCCTTCCTCGCAAAGATGTGTGCCTATTGTCGATTGATGGTCGAGTGTAACCGTCGATCGATGCTTCTGATCGGATGGCATTCTGTCTCCTAATCACATTTATCTCCTCTTTCAGCTCATCCTTGCGTATAGTCAGCCTGTCAATGGTGTCATTGAGTGGGTATTAGACATCATCGAGCCTCCTGTAGGATTCTTCTAGTGACATCTCCTGGGCTCTGTAGATCCCATGTACCGTATCATCAATATCTGCTCTGCTGTAACTTCCTAACTTTAGCAAGGTTCTGGTGAACTTCTCTGCATGTTCTTGTAAAAAAAATTGAGCTTGTCCATGCATTGTAGCTCTTTCCAGAATGTCTCTGATGTCTTCCCTAGACACATGAATGATTCTGCCATCAGGCGCTTGTGCATATCCATGCTCGTCTCTGTATACGCTGTATTCATCTTTTGTTTCCCACTTGAATAATATGTTGCCGCCGGAATCATAAGCTCTTTGTCCATATTTGAAAAGACCGTCGGTCGATGGTTGACCTTTCCTATCGATCAATGTTGAATCTTCTGCTCTTTTGTCTCACTATTCCGTTTTGAATATCGAGATGTCTTGTTGTTTCCGTCGATCGATGTTTCCCCTCAGTTTTCTTGGGTAATCTTGAGAACTCATGCGTTTTCTATGGCAAGGCCACAATACTCAATGATCTCTTCTTCTCCGTAGTCCTCATCACACTCATCTGGCTCCATTGCGCTGATCTTCCTCTTTCAAGGTGTAGCAGTGTGAACAGTAAAGTTAGGTTGGTAGTATTCATTCTCCCAACTGTTGATAGATCCTTATGGGAAATCGTTTATCTCATTCGCATGGTCACTGTCGATCGTTGCTTCTAACTCTTCATCGATCTCTGCTTTAGACTTCTCGTCGATCGATGCCTCATGTTGAGTGTCGATCGATGCTTCAGCCTCCGATTCCACTTCAGCTTCATGGTCGCAGTAGCAAACTGGAATGAATCCATGATTATTTCTAATCTCCATGTAGCCCATCTGTTGCTTGACAACTCTCACTGGATGATCATAGTAGATTGTGGGGTCTATGAGTGTCAGGCACAACTTGTTGGTCTGCATGTCGCATACTGCTCCTACAATAGCCATGAAGGCTCTTCCAAGTAATAGAGAAGAATTCCAATTTAGTTTGATGTCCAGGACATGGAAGTCTACTGGAACTAGGGCATTACCAATCTGCACCTCAAGGTTTCTGATGAACCCTTCTGAGTTCCTCTGAGAACAATCCACAAAAGTGAATGAATCCTCTAAAGGTTCTATCTTCCCTTAGGTAGAATGCTGATTGAAGATCATGTGTCGCAGAACACACTTGGGTAATCAATGCCTCCTATCAAGCATGGTACTACAAAGTTTCCAGGATCACTCTTCGTCTCCAGTGTAATCCTTTATCTCATCTTTTCTCTGATTTGGTGGAACATTCTCCTAATGTCTTCTTCAGTCTCCTTGATCTCTCTAAAGAACATCTACAACATGTGGGTTAAGTAAGCCTCCTCAAATGGTTTCCCATTGGGATTCTTAGAATCCTCTTGGTGAAACTATCCATTTCCTTATCATTAGCTCCTCTCTTCAGATGATTTGGAACCTTTCTTTTCTCTTCCTCAAGGTTATTCCCACAGTAGCCTGATCAACTTGCATAGGCTCGGGTGCATCTTCAGATTGCTCACTGATATTGTCTGTTGATGTCTCTAAAGGTTGAGATGGGTTTCTGAGTGCATTTAATCGTGATACATCGATTTTGGGTAGTTGCACACGGTAGCAAAGAGGTGCTCATCGATCGAAGACTGGAGATGACTGTCGATCGCCAGTTGGTTCTCTCAGTCGATCGGTGTCTGGCTCACTCTGCCGATCGATGCTTAAACGTAAGGGTTTGGGTGGACGAGGGTGCTTAGCTGTGAATTCTTCATGGGTCATGATTCTAACCGTCTCGAATGATGCAACTGACTTTGTCGATCGATGTTGAAAAGCATCTATCGATCGTTGTTCATCTGATTCCATCGATCGATGTTCCACTCTTGGCGTTGGTCGACAACGATGTGAACTGCCAAAGCTCATAGGGCTTTCAACTTTGAAATCTCCTTCCTTAAGCTTCTCCTCCTTAACCACTTGCCAAAAATCTTCCTGTATGATGGCATTCACATGGTACTTCAGTGCTTCATCTCCTTTACCCTTGATGAAGGTTTCTTGCCTCTTAACAGTGTCTCCTGTCTGAACCATTTTTCCTAACTGAGAATATGACAAATTCTTCGTCATTCTAATCAAACCAGGACGAATCGCGATGTGAAATGCTGTCTTTGGATATTTAAAGTAGTGGAGAATCACCAGAAAGTTGAATAAATCTCATAGAAGTTAGGATGAAGAATTATCCCACTTTCAAATCAGGTGATCCTAGTTTTCCTGTTTAGGAATATGACAACTTCATTGTCATTATAATCAAACCAGGATTAATTGCGATGTGAGAAGCTGTCTTTGGATCTATAAAGTAATGGAGAATCACCATGAAGTTGAATAATTCTCATAGGAGTTAGGATGAAGAAGTTATCCCACTTTCAAATCAGGTGATCTTAGTTTTCTTGTTTGGGAATATGACAACTTCTTCGTCATTCTAATCAATACAGGATGAATCGCGAAGTGAAAGCTGTATTTTGATACATAAAGTAGTGGGGAATGTCCAGGAAGTTGAATAAATCCCATAGGAGTTAGGACGAAGATGTTATCCCACTTTCACATCAAGTGTTCCCTGTTTTCCTGTTTGGGAATATGACAAGTTCTTTGTCATTCTAATTAAACCAGGATGAATCGTGATCTACGAAGCTGTATTGTGATACATAAAGTAGTGGAGAGTATCCAGGAGGTTGAATAAATCTCATAGGAATTAGGATGAAGAAGTTATCCCACTTTCAAATTAGGTGATCTCAGTTTTCCTGTGTGGGAATATAACAACTTCTTCGTTATTCTAATCAAACCAGGATGAATCGCGATGTGAGAAGCTGTATTTGGATACATAAAAGTAGTGAAGAATTATCCCACTTTCAAATCAGGTGATCCTAGTTTTCCTGTTTAGGAATATGACAACTTCATTGTCATTATAATCAAACCAGGATTAATTGCGATGTGAGAAGCTGTCTTTGGATCTATAAAGTAATGGAGAATCACCATGAAGTTGAATAATTCTCATAGGAGTTAGGATGAAGAAGTTATCCCACTTTCAAATCAGGTGATCTTAGTTTTCTTGTTTGGGAATATGACAACTTCTTCGTCATTCTAATCAATACAGGATGAATCGCGAAGTGAAAGCTGTATTTTGATACATAAAGTAGTGGGGAATGTCCAGGAAGTTGAATAAATCCCATAGGAGTTAGGACGAAGATGTTATCCCACTTTCACATCAAGTGTTCCCTGTTTTCCTGTTTGGGAATATGACAAGTTCTTTGTCATTCTAATTAAACCAGGATGAATCGTGATCTACGAAGCTGTATTGTGATACATAAAGTAGTGGAGAGTATCCAGGAGGTTGAATAAATCTCATAGGAATTAGGATGAAGAAGTTATCCCACTTTCAAATTAGGTGATCTCAGTTTTCCTGTTTGGGAATATGAAAACTTCTCTATCATTCTAATCAAACCAGGACGAATCACGATCTGAGAAGTTGTATTTGGATACATAAAGTAGTGGAGAATAACTAGGAAGTTGAATAAATCTCATAGGAATTAGGATGAAGAAGTTATCTCACTTTGAAATTAGGTGATCTCAGTTTTCCTGTGTGGGAATATAACAACTTCTTCGTTATTCTAATCAAACCAGGATGAATCGCGATGTGAGAAGCTGTATTTGGATACATAAAAGTAGTGAAGAATTATCCCACTTTCAAATCAGATGATCCCAATTTTCCTGTTTGGGAATATGACAAGTTCTCTATCATTATAATCAAACCAGGATGAATCGCGATCTGAAAATCTGTATTTGGATACATAAAAGTAGTGAAGAATTATCCCACTTTCAAATCAGATGATCCCAATTTTCCTGTTTGGGAATATGACAAGTTCTCTATCATTATAATCAAACCAGGATGAATCGCGATCTGAAAATCTGTATTTGGATACATAAAAGTAGTGAAGAATTATCCCACTTTCAAATCAGATGATCCCAATTTTCCTGTTTGGGAATATGACAAGTTCTCTATCATTATAATCAAACCAGGATGAATCGCGATCTGAAAATCTGTATTTGGATACATAAAAGTAGTGAAGAATCACCAGGAATTTGAATAAATCTCATAGGAGTTAGGATGAAAAAGTTATCCCACTTTCAAATCAGTTGATCCCAGTTTTCCTTTTTGGAAATATGACGACTTCTTTGTCATTCTAATCAAATAGGATGAATTGCGATTTAAGAAGCTATATTTCGATACGTAATGTAGTGGAGAATAGCCAGAAAGTTGGATAAATCTCATAGGAATTAGGATGAAGAAGTTATCTCACTTTTAAATAAGGCTATCCCACTTTTCCTAATTGGGAATATGGCAACTTCTTCGTCATTCTAATCAAACTAGGATAAATCACGATTTGAAATGCTGTCATTGGATACATAAAGTAGTGGAGAATCACCAGGAAGTTGAATAAATCTCATAGGAATTAGAATGAAGAAGTTATCCCACTTTCAAATCAGGTGATCCTAGTTTTCCTGTTTAGAATATGACAACTTCTTTGTCATTCTAATCAAACCAGGATGAATCGCGATGTGAAAAGCTATATTTGGATCCATAAAGTAGTGGAGAATCACTAGGAAGTTGAATAAATCTCATAGGAATTAGAATGAAGAAGTTATCCCACTTTTAAATCAGGTGATCACATTTTTCCTAATTGGGAATCCATAAAGTAGTGGAGAATCACCAAGAAGTTGATTAAATTTCATAGGAGTTAGGATGAAGAAGTTATCCCACTTTCAAATCAGGTGATTCCAGTTTCCCAGTTTGGGAATATGACAATTTCTTTGTCATTCTAATTAAGCCAGGATGAATCGCGATCTGAGAAGCTATATTTGGATACGTAAATTAGTGGAGAATTACCATGAAGTTGAATAAATCTCATAGGAGTTAGGATGAAGAAGTTATTCCACTTTCAAATAAGGTGATCTCAGTTTTACTGTTTGGGAATATGACTACTTTTTTGTCATTCTAATAAAACCAGGGTAAATCACGATGTGAGAAGCGGTACTTGGATCCATAAAGTAGTGGAGAATCACCAGGAAGTTCAATAATTCTAATAGGAGTTATGATGAAGAATTATCCCACTTTCAAATCAGTTGATTCCAGTTTTCCTATTTGGGAATATGACAACTTCTTTGTCATTCTAATCAAACCAGGATGAATCGCGATTTGAGAAGCTGTATTTTGATACATATCGTAGTGGAGAATAGCCAGGAAGTTGAATAAATCTTATAGGAATTAGGATGAAGAAGTTACCCAAATTTTAAACCAGGATGAATCGCATTGTGAAATGCTGTCTTTGGATACGTAAAGTAGTGGAGAATCACTAGGAAGTTGAATAAATCTCATAGGAGTTAGGGTGAAGAAGTTATCTCACTTTCAAATTAGGTGATCCTAGTTTTCCTATTTAGGAATATGACAACTTCTTTGTCATTCTAATCAAACCAGGATGAATGGCGGTGTGAGAAGCTGTCTTTGGATCTATAAAGTAGTGGGGAATCACTATGAAGTTGAATAATTCTCATAGGAGTTAGGACGAAGAAGTTATCCCACTTTCAAATGAAGTGATCCTAGTTTTCTTGTTTGGGAATATGACAACTTTCTCTGTCATTATAATTAAACCAGGATGAATCGCGAAGTGAGAAGCTGTATTTTGATACATAAAGTAGTGGAGAATTGCCTGGAAGTTGAATAAATCTAATAGGAGTTAGGATGAAGAAGTTATCCCACTTTCAAATCAGGTGATCCTAGTTTTCCAGTTTGGGAATATGACAACTTCTTTGTCCTTCTAATCAAACCAGGGTGAATCACGATTTGAGAAGCTGTATTTAGATACATAAAGTAGTGGAGAATCACTAGGAAGTTGAATAAATCTCATAGGAGTTAAGATGAAGAAGTTATCCCACTTTCAAATCAGGTGATCCCAGTTTTCCTGTTTGGGAATATGACAACTTCTTGTCAGTCTAATCAAACCACGATGAATCGCAATCTGAGAAGCTGTATTTGGATTCTTAAAGTAGTGGAGAATCACCTGGATGCTGAATAAATCTCATAGGAGTTAGGATAAAGAAGTTATCCCACTTTCAAATCATTTGATCCCAGTTTTCCTATTTGGAAATATGACAACTTCTACGTCATTTTAATCAAACCAGAATGAATCGCGATGTGAGAAGCTGTATTTGGATCCATATGGTAGTGAAGAATCACCATGAAGTTTAATAAATCTCATAGGAGTTAGGATAAAGAAGTTATCCCACTTTCAAATCAAGTGATCACAATTTTCCTGTTTGGGAATATGACAACTTCTTTGTCATTCTAATCAAACTAGTATGAATCGCGATCTGAGAAGCTGTATTTGGATTCTTAAAGTAGCGGAGAATTACCAAAAAGTTGAATAAATCTCATAGGAGTTAAGATGAAGAAGTTATCCCACTTTCAAATCAGGTAATCCCAGTTTCCCAATTTGGGAATATGACAACTTCTTCGTCATTCTAATCAAACCAGGATGAATTGCGATGTGAAACGCTGTCTTTGGATACATAAAATAGTGGAGAATCAACATGAAGTTGAATAAATCTTATAGGAGTTAGGATGAAGAAGTTATCCCACTTTCAAATCAGGTGATCCCAGTTTTCCAGTTTGGGAATATGACTACTTCTTTGTCATTCTAATTAAGGATGAATCACGATGTGAGAAGCAGTATTTGGATCCACAAAGTAGTGAAGAATCACCAGGAAGTTGAATAAATTTCATAGGAGTTAGGATAAAGTTATCCCACTTTCAAATCAGGTGATCCCAGTTTTCCTGTTTGGGAATATGAAAACTTCTTTGTCATTCTAATCAAACCAGGATGAATCGCGATGTGAAATGCTGTCTTTGGATTCATAAAATAGTGGAGAATCAACTTGAAGTTGAATAAATCTCATAGGAGTTAGGATGAAGAAGTTATCCCACATTCAAATCAGGTGATCCCAGTTTTCCTGTTTGGGAATATGACAACTTCTTTCTCATTCTAATCAAACCAGGATGAATCGCGATGTGAGAAGCTGTATTTGGATCCATAAAGTAGTGAAAAATCACCTTGAAGTTGAATAAATCTCATAGGAGTTAGGATGAAGAAGTTATCCCACTTTCAAATCAGGCGATCCCAGTTTTCCTGTTTGGGAATATGACAACTTCTTTTTCATTCTAATCAAACCACGATGAATCGCGATCTGAGAAGCTGTATTTGGATTCTTAAAGTAGCGAAGAATTACCAGGAAGTTGAATAAATCTCATAGGAGTTAGGATGAAGAAGCTATCCCACTTTCAAATCAGATGATCCCAGTTTTCCTGTTTGGGAATATGTCAACTTCTTTGTCATTCTAATCAAACCAGGAAGAATCGTGATGTAAGAAGCTTGATTTTGATACATAAAGTAGTGGAGAATCATTAGGAAGTGGAATAAATCTCATAGGAGTTAGGATGAAGAAATTATACCACTTTCAAATCAGGTGATCCCAATTTTCCTGTTTGGAAATATGACTACTTCTTTGTCATTCTAATTAAACCAAGATGAATCACGATGTGAGAAGCGGTATTTGGATCCATAAAGTACTGGAGAATCACCAGGAAGTTGAATAAATCTCATAGGAGTTAAGATGAAGAAGTTATCCCACTTTCAAATCAGGTGATCCCAGTTTTCCTGTTTGGGAATATGACAACTTCTTTGTCATTCTAATCAAACCATGATGAATCGCAATCTGAGAAGCTGTTTTTGGATTTTTAAAGTAGTGGAGAATCACCAGGAAGTTGAATAAACCTCATAGGAGTTAGGATGAATAAGTTATCCCACTTTCAAATCAGTTGATCCCAGTTTTCCTATTTGGAAATATGACAACTTCTACGTCATTCTAATCAAACCAGGATGAATTGCGATGTGAGAAGCTCTATTTTGATACATAAAGTAGTGGAGAATATCCCGAAAGTTGAATAAATCTCATAGGAGTTGGGATAACGAAGTTATCTCACTTTCAAATAAGGTGATCCCAAGTTTCCTGTGTGGGAATATGACAACTTCCTTGTCATTCTAATCAAACCAGGATGAATCGCGATGTGAAAAGCTGTATTTGGTTTCTTAAAGTAGTGGAGAATTACCAGGAAGTTGAATAAATCTTAGAGGAGTTAGGATGAAGAAGTTATTCCACTTTGAAGTCAGGTGATCCCAGTTTTGCTGTTTGGGAATATAACAACTTCTTCGTTATTCTAGTCAAACCAGGATGAATCGCGATGTGAGAAGCTGTATTAGGATACATAAGGTAGTGGAGATTCAACAGGACGTTGAATAAATCTCATAGGAGTTATGATGAAGAATTATCCCACTTTCAAATCAGGTGATCCCAGTTTTCCTGTTTGGGAATATGACAACTTCTTTGTCCTTCTAATCAAACCAGGATGAATCGCGATGTGAGAAGCTGTATTAGGATACATAAGGTAGTGGAGATTCAACAGGACGTTGAATAAATCTCATAGGAGTTAGGATAAAGAAGTTATCCCACTTTCAAATCAGATGATCCTAGTTTTCCTATTTGGGAATATGACAACTTCTTTGTCCTTCTAATCAAACCAGGATGAATCACGATTTGAGAAGCTGTATTTAGATACATAAAGTAGAGGAGAATCACTAGGAAGTTGAATAAATCACATAGGAGTAATAATGAAGAAGTTATCCCACTTTCAAATCAAGTGATTCCAGTTTTCCTGTTTGGGAATATGACAACTTCTTTGTCATTTTAATCAAACCAGGATGAATCGCGATGCGAGAAACTGTACATGGAGCTATAAAGTAGTGAAGAATCACCAGGAGGTTGAATAAATCTCATAGGAGTTAGGATGAATAAGTTATTCCACTTTCAAATCAGGTGATCCCTGTTTTCCTGTTTGGGAATATGACAACTTCTTTGTCATTCTAATCAAACCAGGATGAATCGCGAACTGAGAAGCTGTATTTGGATTCTTAAAGTAGCGGAGAATTACCAGGAAGTTGAATAAATCTCATAGGAGTTAGGATGAAGAAGTTATCCCACTTTCAAATCAGGTTATCCCAGTTTTCCTGTTTGGTAATATGACAACTTCTTTGTTATTCTAATCAAACCAGGATGAATCACAATGTGAGAAGCTGTATTTGGATCCATAAAGTAGTGAAGAATCACCAGGAGGTTGAATAAATCTCATAAGAGTTAGGATGAAGAAGTTATTCCACTTTCAAATCAGGTGATCCCAGTTTTACTGTTTGGGAATACGACAACTTCTTCGTCATTCTAATCAAACCAGGGCGAATCGAGATGTGAAATGCTGTCTTTGGATACGTAGAGTAGTGGAGAATCACCAGGAAGTTGAATAAATCTCATAGGAGTTAGGATGAAGAAGTTATCCCACTTTCAAATTATGTGATCCTAGTTTTCCTGTTTGGGAATATGACTACTTCATTGTCATTCTAATTAAACCAGGTTGAATCACGATGTGAGAAGCGGTATTTTGATCCATAAAGTAGTGGAGAATCACCAGGAAGTTGAATAAATCTCATAGGAGTTAGGATGAAGAAGTTATCCCACTTTCAAATCAGGTGATCCCAGTTTTCCTGTTTGGGAATATGACAACTTCTTTGTCATTCTAATCAAACCCGGATGAATGGCGATGTGAGAAGCTGTTTTTGGATTCTTAAAGTATCGGAGAATTACCAGGAAGTTGAATAAATCTCATAGGAGTTAGGATGAAGAAGTTATCCCACTTTCAAATCAGGTGATCCCAGTTTTGCTGTTTGGGAATATGACTACTTCTTTGTCATTCTAATTAAACCAGGATGAATCACGATGTGAGAAGCGGTATTTGGATCCATAAAGTAGTGGAGAATCACCTGGAAGTTGAATAAATCTCATAGGAGTTAGGATGAAGAAGTTATCCCACTTTCAAATCAGGTGATCCCAGTTTTCCTGTTTGGGAATATGACAACTTCTTTGTCATTCTAATCAAACCACGATGAATCGCAATATGAGAAGCTGTATTTGGATTCTTAAAGTAGTGGAGAATCACCTGGAAGTTGAATAAATCTCATAGGAGTTAGGATAAAGAAGATATCCCACTTTCAAATCAGTGATCCCAGTTTTCCTATTTGGAAATATGACAACTTCTACGTCATTCTAATCAAATCAGAATGAATCGCGACGTGAGAAACTGTATTTTGATACATAATGTAGTGGAGAAT
>NC_027749.1:34663295-34664995 GCF_000695525.1 Brassica oleracea var. oleracea
TTTCCTGTTTGGGAATATGACAACTTCTTTGTCATTCTAATCAAACCAGGATGAATCGCGATGTGAGAAGCTGTATTTGGTTTATTAAAGTAGCGGAGAATTACCAGGAAGTTGAATAAATCTCATAGGAGTTAGGATGAAGAAGTTATTCCACTTTGAAGTTAGGTGATCTCAGATTTGCTGTTTGGGAATATAACAACTTCTTCGTTATTCAAATCAAACCAGAATGAATCGCTATGTAAGAAGCTGTATTTGGATACATAAGGTAGTGGAGATTCAACAGGAAGTTGAATAAATCTCATAGGAGTTATGATGAAGAATTATCTCACTTTCAAATCTGGTGATCCCAATTTTCTTATTTGAGAATAGGACAACTTCTCTATCATTATAATCAAACCAGGATGAATCACGATCTGAAAATCCGTATTTTGATACATAAAGTAGTGGAGAATTACCAGGAAGTTGAATAAATCTTATTGGAGTTAGGATGAAGAAGTTATCCAACTTTCAAATCAGGTGATCATAGTTTTCCTGTTTGGGAATATTACAACTTCTTTGTCCTTCTAATCGAACAAGGATGAATCGCGATTTGAGAAGCTTTATTTAGATACATAAAGTAGTGCAGAATCACTAGGAAGTTGAATAAATCTCATAGGAGTTAAGATGAAGAAGTTATCCCACTTTCAAATCAAGTGATCCCAGTTTCCCTGTTTGGGAATATGACAACTTCTTCGTCATTATAATTAAACCATGATGAATCGCGATGTGAAATGCTGTCTTTGGATATATAAAATAGTGGAGAATTAACATGAAGTTGAATAATTCTCATAGGAGTTACCTTTCAAATAAGGTGATCCCAGTTTTCCTGTTTGGGAATATGACTACTTCTTTGTCATTCTAATTAAACCAGGATGAATCACGATGTGAGAAGCAGTATTTGGATCCATAAAGTGGTGGAGAATCACCAGGAAGCTGAATAAAACTAATAGGAGTTAGGATGAAGAAGTTATCCAACTTTCAAATAAGGTGATCCCAGTTTTCCTGTTTGGGAATATGACTACTTCTTTGTCATTCTAATTAAACCAGGATGAATCACGATGTGAGAAGCAGTATTTGGATCCATAAAGTGGTGGAGAATCACCAGGAAGCTGAATAAAACTAATAGGAGTTAGGATGAAGAAGTTATCCCACTTTCAAATAAGGTGATCCCAGTTTTCCTGTTTGGGAATATGACTACTTCTTTGTCATTCTAATTAAACCAGGATGAATCACGATGTGAGAAGCTGTATTTGGGTTCTTAAAGTAGTGGAGAATCACCAGGGAGTTGAGTGAATCTCATAGGAGTTAAGTTATCCCACTTTCAAATCAGATGATCCCAGTTTTCTTTTTTTGGAATATGACAACTTCATTGTCATTCTAGTCAAACCAAGATGAATCACGATGTGAGAAGCTGTATTTGGATCCATAAAGTAGTGGAGAATCACCAGGAAGTTGAATATATCTGATAGGAGTTAGGATGAAAAAGTTATACCACTTTCAAATCAGGTGATCACAGTTTTACAGTTTGGGAATATGTCAACTTCTTTGTCATTCTAATTAAACCAGGAAGAATCGCGATCTGAGAAGCTGTATTTGGATAACTAAAGTAGTGAAGAATTACCAGGAAGTTGAATAAATCTCATAGGAGTTAGGATGAAGAA
>NC_027749.1:34665102-34665830 GCF_000695525.1 Brassica oleracea var. oleracea
AAAGCTTTATTTTGATACATAAAGTACTGGAAAATCACCAGTAAGTTGAATAAATCTCATAGGAGTTAGGATGAAGAAGTTATCCCATTTTCAAATTAGGTGATCTCAGTTTTACTGTTCGGAAATATGACTACTTCTTTGTCATTCTTAGGCCTGGGCATTTCGGGTATCGGTTCGGTTCGGTTCGGGTATTTCAGGTTTTGGGTAGTTCGGATAGGGGCTAGAGGATCCATTTAGTACTTGACCTATTTTCGGTTCGGTTCGGTTCGGATAGTTTCGGGTTCGGTTCGGTTCGGATAGTAAATGTAGGAACCGGAAAATATCCGGAAAAAGTTCGGTTCTCATTTGGATCCGGTTCGGGTTCGGATAGTTCGGATAGTTTGGATAATTTGGATAAAATATCGGTTATTTAGGGTAAAATATCAAATAACTAAGATGATTTACATAAAAATTTTGGATATTTTGAATTAGTTTGGATATTTCGGATAAAACTATCTGGATACTTTCGGGTAGTTTGGATACTTTATAATAATTTAGTTATCCTCAACTATTTTCAGATATGATGTTATATGTATATATAATTAATATTTTTATATATTCGGGTACCCGTTCGGTTCTCGGTTCGGTTCCAGTTCGGTTCGGTTATTTCGGATATAAAAATATAGGAATCATTCGGATATTTGAGGGTATTGGTCCGGTTCCGGTTTCGGGTATTTCGGTTCGGTTCC
>NC_027749.1:34666387-34667111 GCF_000695525.1 Brassica oleracea var. oleracea
TCTCATAGGAGTTAGGATGAAGAAGCTATCCCATTTTCAAATCAGGTGATTCCAGTTTTCCTGTTTAGGAATATGACTACTTCTTTGTCATTCTAATCAAACCAGGATGAATCGCGATGTGAGAAGCCGTATTTTGATACATAAAGTAGTGGAGAATATCCAAAAAGTTGAATAAATCTCATAGGAGTTAGGATGAAGAAGTTATCCCACTTTCAAATCAGGTGATTCCAATTTTCTTTTTTGAGAATATGGCAACCTCTTTGTCATTCAAATAAAACCAAGATGAATCACGATGTGAGAAGCTGTATTTGGATCCATAAAGTAGTGGAGAATCACCAAGAAGTTGAATATATCTGATAGGAGTTAGGATGATAAAGTTATCCCACCTTCAAATCAGGTGATCCCAGTTTTTCAGTTTGGGAATATGACAACTTCTTTGTCATTCTAATTAAACCAGGATGAATCGTGATCTGAGAAGCTGTATTTGGATAACTTAAGTAGTGAAGAATTACCAGGAAGTTGAATAAATCTCATAGGAGTTAGGATGAAGAAGCTATCCCACTTTCAAATCAGGTGATCCCAGTTTTCCTGTTTGGGAATATGACAACTTCTTTGTCATTCTAATTAAACCAAGATGAATCACGATGTGAGAATCGGTATTTGGATCCATAAAATAATGGAGATTCACCAGGAAGTTGAATAAATTTCATAGGAGTTAGGATGA
>NC_027749.1:34667211-34679835 GCF_000695525.1 Brassica oleracea var. oleracea
CCACCTTTAGATTGAAACTTGATCACCCAAGGTCAATTCCCTTAGCCTATGAGCTCTCTCATCTCATAAGAAAGAAAACTTTGCTCTTTATTGCATTTTAGTAGTATTCTAGTTCATAATCATCTCACCAATTGATAGCACTTAGATTATGTACGGTCTTACATTCCCTTTGCTTTAGAATCACTTCGAACTGGTTTGACATCATTTAATACTACAACATTTGATTAGGAGCCTTGAAAAATGCTAACATCAGTAAGTCATTTGTATCCGAACCTCGCTAGCTTTCTTTGCCCTCTTGTTGGCATAGTAGACGTTCACTGTGGACATGAACTGACCGACCAGCTCTGGGTAGAGAACCTCTGGGTGAGTAGCAAAGTTTCCCATACCCAACTCCACGAACAATTCCTCGAGGTCCGATCGGATGCCCAATCTTCGAACCACGTCTGGATCGACGAACCGAGTCGGTTCTATGGAAACCTTCAGCCATTAATTGTAGAATATGTTGTCATAGTCATCCCAGGTCTCCTCGATCGCACAATTTCTCCATGCCAAGCTCTTTGCCGCTTTTCGCGTGTCCGCGAAGTGGTCAAGGAGTGGAATATGTCCATCCTCGGGCTCTCTTGGCCAAGGTTCTTTGCACGGACTGGAGCCGTGATGCGGGTGTCTAATCTCCTCTCCGTATGCCTCTCTTCGGTCTGTAAACAAAGTTCACAAACAAGAATAAATCAGTGAAGTTCGATGGTGTAATTGTCGTTGTCGATCGACAGAGATGTCTCGATGTCGATCGACACGTATGGAATAAGATCGATCTATAAAATTAAGTGTTATCGATCGATAGAGATGTCTCGAGGGCAAAGGGACGCGAATTTTCTACTCAGAGCAATACTTAGTGTTGGACCCAATTTTGTTCAATGCATTTATGGGCCGCGATCAAAGATACGGGCCGTAAGGAATTAAAGCCCATAGCAAGCAATCGAGCTTGAAATGAAGACTTCGAGGTCCCGGAGATCGCAGAAAAAGAGACGAAGATCGCAGAGCAGTTACGAAGGTCACGAGGTCGACTTACTATAAAGGAAGGAGAGCGGACATGAATAAGGACACGTTGAAAACCCTAGAGAGAGATACACACATATATCAACATTGTTTACATCCCAATCTTAGATTCTTTCTTTAGCGATCTCATTTGTATCATTCGATCTAGTTCAATTCATTGTTTTCGATCTTATTCATCAATAAAGTCCATTTTTACCTACTGGAAACTATTTTCATCGTTGTGTTCTAAAGATATCATTGCCTACATCATTTGTCTTCCCTAGATCAAACTCCCGATCACTATCAAATACTTAATGTATATTTTAGATTCAACATTTTGGCACCAACTTTGGGGAAGATAAATGAAAAGCTAAGAAACCGATCTAAGTTTCCTAAGCGCGACTATGGATCCCACCCCAATCCGATCCAACTGCATTGAATCAATCGATCTCAACCTCTTCAGATCGATGAGGCCGAACGCATCAAGAAATGTCAATATTCTCGACAAGCGATCCTGCGCTTCGCGAGAAGCGATTAGCGGTTCCACCATCATCGCCTTCGAGGATACAATTCAAAAAGGAGAAATCGTGACTTTCCACGAGCACAAAACTATAAAGCTCGATAAGCCCCACGACGATGCCTTGGTGATCGCATTGGAAGTCGAAGGCGCCGTCTTCTCGAAAATCCTCATCGACACCGGAAGTGCTGTCGACACCATCTCAGAAAAAATGCTACAGTCGCTCGAGCATCCGATCCCAGTGATCAGACAAGAAACGACTCCCCTCGCTAGCTTCGAAGGAAAGTCGGTCCGTTCGCTCGGGATCATATTATTAACCACCAGAGCTTACGATCTGGAACTGAAAACATAAGTCACCGTAGTCGATCATCCTATGCCTTTCGATGCCATCGTAGGGCTCCCCTGGTTGCACCAAATGAGGGCGGTCCCCTCGGTTTATCACCAATGTGTGAAGTTTTTATCTCCAACCGGCGAGAAAACCATACTTGGAAGCCAAAAACAAGCCCGAGCCTGTTACATGTCCGAATTCTGAAAGATGCCACGGAAGGAGGAGAATATCGCACTCGCACGCGACCTCTCAGTTAAAGATCCTGCCAAAGATCTATCGAGCGTCATCCCTTTGGAAGAAAGTTCCCTAGAAAAAAGCGTCAACATCGGGAATGGCCTGCCTCCCGAGTTAAGGTGCGACCTCTTATCCTTCCTCAAATAAAATATCGAAACGTTCGCATGGTCCACGGCGGACACGCCTGGAATTGATATCAATGTCGCTTCCCACGATCTGAACGTCGATCCCACGTTTAAACCGGTCAAACAGAAGCGAATCAAGTTGGATCCCGAGCGAGCCAAAGCCGTAAACAATGAAGTGGACAAGCTCCTGGAAATCGGCTCCATTCGCGAAGTCCAATACCCCAACTGGCTCGCGAACCCAGTCGTAGTTAAAAAGAAAAACGTAAAATGGAGAGTGTGCATCGATTTCTCCGATCTCAACAAAGCGTGCCTAAAAGACAGCTTTCCACTACCACACATCGACCGGCTAGTAGAAGCCACAGCCGAACACGAACTAGTCTCTTTCATGGACGCATTCTCTGGCTATAACCAAATTCTCATGAATCCCAAAGACCAAGATGAAACGAGTTTCATTACCGTTCGTGTTGAAGAACACCGGAGCCACTTACCAGAGACTAGTAAACAAAATGTTCTCCAAACAACTTGGAGAAACGATGGAAGTTTACATAGACGATATGCTGGTAAAGTCGTCAAAAGCGAGCGATGTTTGGAGTAGCCTCAACAAATTTGGAATGAAACTGAACCCTACCAAATGTACGTTTGGAGTAGCCTCTTGGGAATTTCTCGGCTATTTGGTAACTGAAAGAGGAATCGAAGCCAACCCGAAGCAGATCACATCGCTCATCGATACCTTACCCCCAAGGTCGGTTCGAGAAGTACAACGCCTCACAGGGAAAATAGCCGCTTTAAACCGTTTTAGATCCAGATCAACAGATAGATGCCTTACTATCTACAAATTGCTGAATGGAAATAAGAAGTTCGAATGGAACGCCGAATGTGACTCAGCCCCAAAAGAACTTAAAGCATACATCAGCGAGCCGCCTGTATTATAGAAACCGATCGTAGGAGAAACCCTCTTCCTATATGTTGCAACCTCCGAACATGCAGTGAGAGGAGTCATGGTCCGCGAAGAAAGCGGAGACCAGAAACCAATATACTACGTAAGTAGATCGCTGGTCGACGCCGAAACCAGATACCCCGTAATGGAGAAACTAGCACTAGCAGTAGTAACTGCCGCCAGAAAACTGAGACCCTATTTCCAGTCACATTCGATCATAGTCATGATATCGCAACCTCTTCGGACAATACTTCACAGCCCCAGCCAGTCCGGCAGGCTCGCAAAATGGGCGATCGAGCTCAATGAATATGACATCAAGTACAAACCACAAACGAGCTCGAAAGCACAAGTACTAGCAGACTTCGTCATCGAACTCGTCCCAAAAGAGGATAGCTCGAGATCGAATACCAAGAAATGGAAGTTACATATTGACGGGGCATCGTCAAAACAAGGGTCCGGAATCGGAATACAGCTCGAAGCCCCGACAGGAGAAATTATCGAACAATCATTTCGCTTAGGGTTCAGCGGATCGAACAACGAAGCCGTATACGAATCCCTGATCGCGGGATTACGGCTTGCGAGAAGTGTTGGTGCTCGAGAAGTCAGCGCCTTCAGCAACTCACAATTGGTCAGAAGCCAATTCCACGGAGAATACGAAGCAAAAAATGAAAGAATGGAAGCATACCTTACAGTCCTGCAAGAAATCGCTCATCAATTCGACAAGTTCGAGCTCACAAAGATCCCAAGGGGGGATAACACTTTAGCGGACGCACTGGCCGCGCTAGCTTCGACTTCCAACCCAGCGTTAAAATGAATAATACCTTAGAAGGAATATATAAGCCAAGCATAGATCTTCCATGCAAAGGAATCGACCTTCAAGGAAACGATCCTCCTCGCATCGACGCAATCACTACACGAAGCAGGGCACGGAGAGAAAGCCAGGATCTCGACGACGAAACCAGTGGTGATCTCAATGATCAACCATCCTTGAGCACGTCACGCGTCAGGACCAAAAGGACAGCAACCACCGCAACTATCCCTGAAGAGGAAGTTCACGAAACCAACAACGAAGCACACGAGGCCTTCAGGAAAGAATTTGAAGCCAGACAAGACTGGAGAACTCTAATATTTAAATACATAAAAGACGGCGAGCTCCCCGCCGAAAGATGGGAAGCTCGAAAAATAAAAGCCCGGATCTCACGCTATTATATTATGGAGGAAAAACTATACAAAAGAAGCCTAGACGAGCCCTAACTGTTAGGCGTATCACCTAAGGACGCATTCATAATCCTGAAGCAAACTCACAGGGGATCGTGCGGAAGCCATTCTGGCGGACGGTCCCTAGCAATTAGGATAAAGAAGCTAGGCTACTTTTGGCCAACGATCGCCGATGATAGCGAACAATTTGCGCTAAAATGCGACAAATGCCAAAGGCACGCACTGATAATACATCAACCAACTCAAAAACAATCTACGATATCTTCGCCATATCCTTTTATGAAATTGTCCATGGATGTAGTAGACCCGCTAGTACCTTCTCGGCCAGCCCAATTGCGATTTCTTCTGGTATTAACCGACTATTTCACCAAGTGGATCGAAGCCGAAGCATTCTCCAACGTCCCCTCTACGACGGTAACCAGCTTCATTTGGAAAAACATCATCTGTCGACATGGTTTACCATACGAGATAGTAACCGACAATGGACCACAATTCATCTCAAAAATATTCAAGGTTTTTTGCGTAAAATGGAAAATCAAAATTAAGGCCGCGAGCCCCCGATACCCAGAATGCAATGGTCATGCCGAAGCTGAAAATAAAACTATAATGAACAACCTCAAGAAAAGACTCGACCTCAAGAAATATAGGTGGGGCGAAGAGCTGCTCAGTGTCCTAAGGGATTACAGAACGATCCCTCACACAACAACCCAAGAAACACCATTCTCGCTGTCTTACGGAGTCGAAGACGTAATCCCAGCCGAAATCGAGGTCCCGAGTCAGCGACGAGGAATATGTCCAGAAGACGCCGAACTCAACGAAGAGTTGTTAATCCACCTGTTAGATATGATCGAGGAACGACAAGAAAAAGCAGCAATACGTGTGCAAAATTACCAACAAACCGCTTCACGTTATTATGACTCCAACGTAATAAACCGCGCTTTCTCCGTAGGCGACCTAGTTCTCCGAAAAGTGTTCAACGGAATGAAAGAACCGGGAGCAGGAAAAATAGGAGCAAAATGGGAAGGACCATCTAAGTAACCAAAGAAATCCGAACCGGAGTCTACGAGCTAGAAAAACGCAAAACTGGCCTCCCAGAAATGAGACATTGGAACGCCTACAACTTAAAGAAATACTACAAGTAACGCAAAATCCGAACCTCGACCATGATTGTCAAGCTTCGAGCTGGGAGGCTACCGATGCTTACAGCTCAGTCAAAAAGAAACGGAACTACGAACAGGCTTGATCCCTTGAAGAGGGTACGTAGGCAGCTCGACACCGAGCGAAGCCCAAACAACCGAACAAACACATGTTACTTTTCTTCTATTACTTAGAATATTCAATCACTAAATATATCCCGTTCAACCGACTTGCTATCAGGCCAGATAAAGGCCCACAAAACAGATTCCTGATCAGTCTCTGTTCTACGCCTTCTAAAGGATAAACCAACAGGCTCAATGAAGCTTAAAGCAAATAAAAAAACATAAGATTAAAGAGGTATTATCCCATAATCCATTGAAAACATATATATGTTTCTTCAACAACAAAAACACCAAAAGAAAAATAGAACATATCAAACTTCAAACTAACTCAAATTAACCTTCGCGTCAATACTGGTTGACCGAATCTCCATAAATCTCAGGAAGATCGAGGTGACTAAGAGAGTGGTCCGATACCGAAGCAAGATCGTAATCAACTTCCAGCAAAATCTCCAGGCCTTTATGACGCTCCAACTCTGCCTCGAGCTCGAAGCCACCCTCGTTATACTCAGTCAAAGCTGTTTCCTTCTTCTTCTGCTCCAACTTGCTCTTCACTACAGACAGAACCCCATCATAATTTCGAGCAAGAGAGAGACGAGCAAGGTGGCGATCTTTACGAGCTTTCCTATCCCGACCTTCGATCTCTCGCCTATGCTTCTCCTTCATCGAGTCAAGATCGCTCTGAATAGCGACCTTCTCTGCCTCAGCAACAGCCAACTTCCTCTTTGACTCCTGAATCTCCGCTTCGCGCTGCCTCTCCACCTCCCGAGAAGCCTCCAACTCACCTCGAAGCTGTTGGATCTTCAAAAGATGACCCGCGATCTCCTCCTTACTTGGAAAATCTACCAATCGCCCCTCCATCAAAGCGGCATACTCGTTGCTCGCCTCCATAGCCTAAGCAAAAATGATAACGTCAAAGGTCGTCATCCCATTCCATAAAACATCAAAGAAAGATAACGTACCTTGCCTTTCGCAACTGCCATCCGAAGATAGGCATCACGTTCCCGTATACGCTCCAAAGAAGGGAGCCCGCATCCTTCCGCTCTGATCTTGCGCCAGATCTCAAGGATAGGAATCTCGTTTTCATATGAAGACGACCACGAAGAGGCTTCGGGCACACTCGAAAAAGGGACATAAGGATTAACCTGCGAAGTACCTTCACCAAAAACGCGTAACGGCGGAGAAAGTCCCGGGCTCGATGATCCTGAAGTCACAGAGTTAATCTCCTCCAAGACCCGACGTCGACGTCGATGAGTCAATGAGTCGACCTTGTCATTAAAAGCTCGATCGCTGTTGGTGTCAAAATCGGTCACGACGGAATCAATGTCTGAAAGTCCATAAAAATTGGCATGAACGTTTTTACGAAAAATAAATCTTCGGAAAAGATTTATTCTTACGAAGAGCCCTGCGGAAGAAACACGAGACATCAGAGAAAAGCCCGAAAAAGGTCGCACGGTCGCTACGTAGCGACCAAGCACACGTCCCGCTCGGTCGCTACATAGCGACCGAGCTCAAGCAAAGCTTGGTCGCTACGTAGCGACCGAGCGTCCGTCCCGCCCGGTCGCTACGTAGCGACCGAGCTCGAGCCAAGCTCGGTCGCTACATAGCGACAGAGCACACGTCCCGCCCAGTCGCTACGTAGCGACCGAGCTCGAGCCAAGATCGGTCGCTACATAGCGACCGAGCGTCCGTCCCGCTCGGTCGCTACGTCGTGACTGAGCTCAAGCTAAGCTCGGTCTCTATGTAGCGACCGAGCGTCCGTCTCGCCCGGTCGCTACGTAGCAACCGAGCTCGAGCCAAGCTCGGTTCTTACGTAGCGACCGAGCGTTAGTCTCGCTCGGTCGCTACGTAGCAACCGAGCGTCCGTCCCGCTCGGTCGCTACGTAGCGAACGAGCGTGCGTTCCGTTCGGTCGCTACGTAGCGACCAAGCTCTCCCGAAACATCGATACGACACGAATCCATGCATTCTCGTCTACCCTTCGATCCTGTCTCCCGAAGACTGTAGCGAACCCATTTCATGTTTTTCGCCATTCGAAGTCATCAACCAAACTTTACGATAAAAACCGCGGAAAGTTCATTTTTATCGAAAGAAGTCGTAATAAACGCTTCAAGTCGAAAGACGGCCGAAAGGGACCTAAGGCATGACTCGAAGCCCACCTTACGATTTCTTAACCAGCAGCCCATAAACCGTGGGATGGTTTACACTTGGTTCGCAAGGAAAGATAAATGTCAAGTTTCTGCAGATAAATACAAAATTTCCGAAGATAATCACGAAGATCGGGAAAATTGGAGTATCTCCATTTTTGAACTATGACGGCTTAAGGGCAGAAGGGGAAAGGTGCAAACCGACCTAGGAGCAAGTATATAAGGAGTCCTAGGCGAGAGGCAAAGGGGGATTCGAGACACAACAAAACTTAGCACTTAGAGCAATTTAGGCAATTTTCCGTTTTTGTTATTCGGGCAGCGACTCAATTAGGTTTAGCAGCTTTAGGGTGTTAGAACTAGGAATCTCGCCGACAACTCTCGTAGCCCAGGTTCTTACCTTGTTGTAACGCTCAAATGCGAATTCTAAGATCTACTGTTTTCTCTAAACTCGTTTGTTATCTTTTCATGATTTCCGCATATATTTGGTCACTTTCCGTTGGCTCTCGCAGAGATCCGGGACCTCTGGGAAATTAGGATTTTCCTAGTTTTCTAATTTAAACGTAAATCGACAGTGCGAAACGTAAAGGGAAATTAGGATTTTCCGTCTTCCCTAAAAAAAACGAACCTCGAAGGATTTAGAATCGCGCTAATGAAGTGCCTCAAATCATGTCAAGAGAAGAAGAACTTACTCTTGTTGCCTCAACCTTCCTTGGGCCGAAGGAGTAGCACGGTTCACTCCCGGCGGAAGAGCGTAGGCAGTTCGAATTCAATCATGAGTAAAAGCAAGCCACCGAGGATTACCACGTCGCAAAGTAGCCATTAATCCACGAAGCTCAGGAGTCATGGGAGCAGGGCAGAAGGGCTCTAGATATAAAAAGGAGGCTTTTAAAAGGAGAAGGCTAAAAGGCGATCAAGGGCTGACATTATTCACAAAAAACAATAAAAGAAAAACTCGCCAAGGTCGTCGGACCATTCCCGAGGGATCCTCTCGAAGTCAAAGTCCCCGACCGACGCCAGGTTAATCTTAAAAACAAATAACTTCTCTCTCAATCGATCATCTCTATTGGGAATGCCTTCAATAATAACACGGCCGGAACGAGGAGCAAGAATCATCAGACCAGGAAAGCCGCTGTTTCGCTTTATAGCGAATAGTTGCTTCAACTCCCCAAGGCTGAACTCAAGGCCTTCTTCAACTCCCCAACTCCCCAAGACTCGAACCCAGGAGGCCAGGAAATAGCAAAAAAAATTAGGCGCTATCTGGGTAAACGCCATCTTAAGCTCCGCCAACGCCTCGAGAAGAAAACGAGGAAGAGGAAACGATAAGCCGCCATCCACGAAATGCAACGCATAAGCTCCACAGTACCCCGGTCTCACATTCTCTGGAGTATTGCCGCCTCCGGGAAGTTCAATTTCTACGGCATAATCGACTTCCCAGAGCTCATGGATCTTCTCGATATGTTTCGCCTCGAGAATCATCTTGAGATGAGGACCAAATTTTTCAACTGCCATAAGTTCGAATCAAGAAGAAATATCGCGAAGGAGAGAATAAGAGAGAAAGAAGAACCGCTATTAGCGAAGACGACACACTCTGAAAAATCGATATATATATTAAAAAAAAAAGAGAAAAAAAAAACAGTTCCGGATGTAGTTAATTGAAGCCAACCACGAATCATCGATCTCAGCCACACAATTTAAAAAGTGGCCGACCAGTCAAATCAAACCGATGTTCGTGGTGTCCCGTTTCCCAAAAATCCCGGCGACGTCGGACTAAGACGGTTTTCGCCTTTTCGGTTTCCCAACAAACCAAAAGAGGCTGGGGGAAAAATGTTGGACCCAATTTTGGTCAATACATTAATGGGCCGCGATCAAAGATACGGGCCGTAAGGAATTAAAGCCCATAGCAAGCAATCGAGCCAAAAACAAAGACTTCGAGGTCCCGGAGATCGCGGAACAAGAGACGAAGATCGCGGAGCAGTTACGAAGGTCACGAGGTCGACTTACTATAAAGGAAGGAGAGCGGACATGAAGAAAGACACGTTGAAAACCCAAGAGAGAGCTACACACATACATCGACATTGTTTTTATCCCAATCTTAAATCCTTTCTTTACCGATCTCATTTGTATCATTCGATCGAGTTCAATTCATTGTTTTCTATCTTATTCATCAATAAAGTCCATTTTTACCTACTGGAAACTATTTACATCGTTATATTCTAAAGATATCGTTGCCTACGTCATTTGTTTTCCCTAGATCAAACTCCCGATCACTATCAAATACTTAGTGTAAATTTTCGATTCTCCACTTAGCATTTAGAGCAATTTAGGCATACTTTTTGTTTTTGTTATCGAGCTGCGACTCAACTAGGTTTTCAAGTCTTAGGTTGCTAGAACTAGGGATCTCGCCGACAGCTCCTGTGGCCGAAGGCTCTTACCTTTTTGTAACGCTCAAACGCAGATTCAGAATAATAAGCTTCTTCCTCTCTTTTCGATTCATATACTTACTTTTCGTTCATACTCTCGTGTTCTGATTGCTTGGCGTGTGGTTTATCAGATATCCGGGACCTATGGGAAATTTAGGGTTTCCTAACTTTCCTAATTTGAACGGAAATCGACAGTGCGAATTTCGGTTCCCACAGTTTGGCGCTAAAAGGAGGGGGGACGGATCAATCTAACTCTCAGCCACCAACGCTCGATCAGACATGTCAACCGACGAACTCAACAACCTATAAACTCGCGACGGCTATGCCGTCGACGACAATGCCGTCGACGACAATGCTGAAAACACTCCAGCAGCGAATGTCACTGCAGTTAACTTCAACATTGCAGCGTTGGAGAAGGTCCAAAAGATGTTCTCGACTTTCGAAAAAAAGTCGGAAGAACGGGACAAGGTCATGCGTTCAAGCATTAACTCAGTCAAAGTCTGCGTTCATTGGAGGATCATTGACCAAGATTGGACAGACTTCCATGAATCAAGCTTTAATGGTTTTAGCTCTCAAATCTTGTCCACTTCTTTTTGACCTATATCATAGCGTTCTTTGTGAATCAAGCCTTAATGGCTGTAGCCACCAAGTCCTGTTTGAATCATTTACCTATAAAATTCTTATGAATCAAGCCACCAAGTCCTGTTCGAATCCTTTACCTATAGAATTCTTATGAATCAAGCCTTAATGGTTGTAGCCACCAAGTTCTGTTCGAATTCTTTTCCTAAATTATTATCTATAATTACATATATATATACACACACACATATATATATATATATATAATCTAAATTTCGAAATAGAGAGAGAGAGGGGGACATATCTACACAAGGCTTTTACCTTCCAGACTTGTTTGAAGAATCCGATCTCATGTATCTGAAGCCCCAAGACAAGCAAAGGTTAGCTTAGTTAGTTTGGAGGTCAGCTTTGGTTCTTTCAAACATTCTCAGCAATTGTAGCATAGTTGACACGTTGATCCACTTTAATATCTTTAGTGCTATCTGCAACTAATAAGTCTAGAACAGTATGGTTAGATAACAAGCAAAATCAATAAGTTCATTGTCCCCTTCTTGACTCAATAAAAACTTCTTTTTGAAAACATTATAATAAGACTCATGAAGGAAACTAATATCAGTAAACCTCCCCCCAAACTTAAACTACAATGTCCCCAGTGTAAATTCAGTCGGAGTTATGGTGATAACATAAACATAAGTACACAATTTAACAAGTAAGAATGATAACCTGCTCGCTGATGTCTGTGTCGATCGACACAATGAAGTGACAATCGATCGTTGTTGCTGAAGCGCTGTCGAATGATAGCGACATGGTCTCATCGGTCGATGGCTAGAGCAATCGTTCGACACAATGAAGAGACAATCAATCGTTGGATCTGAAGTGTTGTCGATCGATATCGAGCTGGTCTCATCAGTCAATGTGCTGAGGAATCATGTACTCGGATCTGTCATTGCTGTGAGTATCGATCAACACAGTTAAGTGGCGATCGATACTTGTGATGCTTTGTTGATCGATGATAGCTAGTCATCGTCGATTCTTATGCAAACTCGTCTTCCTCGGATATTTTTTTTACATAACATAAATAAAACACTAAAAGTCAGTAATAGATAACTAATAAAACCAATTAAATTTTTTTTTCGATGAACAAAGACTCTGCTACAGTAGCACATTATCTCTGCAACAGTAACTTCCGGTTTTCTGCTACTGTGTCGGTCGAAGTTGCTGCTACATGATATCACTCAAATTACCTTAAGTAGTGATTTATACTCTCTCAAATAAGAGGTCGAGTTGTAGTACTTAGGGATAGAATTCACAGGGAGCTAGGGAACCTAAGAAATCTAATATGATTTGTTAATCAAGATGGTTTTAGAGATTTAAATGTAAATTGCAGTTTTATATTGAACAAGTGTTTGTTCAATAGATTGGTTGAGGTTTTGGTGCTTAAAAGGAAAGAGTTAGACTTAGGGTTTTTATTCAAGAAACTTGGGATTATAATCCTACAGATGCCTTATGAGTTGCATGCATGATAATGTAAAGCTCAACTACTTGATCAACAAGTCAATCAGATCTCGCATGTTTTGACTTGTCTATTAACTAGATCTAATGATCTCAACTCTCGTATGTCGATCACTAGAAAGTGTCGATCGATAATCCTATAGGGATATCGATCGATACACATTTTGCTCCGTCGATCGATTATTCAATAATGATATCGATCGACGCGCTTCTAGTTAAGCTTTATGCGCGGGTTGAATGTTAGCTTACTAACCTCACTAGATCAGCGCTCGTCTTGCTCATAGCAAGAAACTTAGCTCAATTAGAATGTTTTCAGGATG
>NC_027749.1:34679962-34687654 GCF_000695525.1 Brassica oleracea var. oleracea
CTAATCCCTCCTAACCTATTTAAACCCTAAAATCTAACAATGGAACTACTCAGACATTGCCAAGCAATTCATAACAACAATTAGGTAAGAAAACTTCATTAGAATAGTAAATAGATATTAATGAAGATCCAATCACAAAATATAACTTTGGATCTTCTCTCCAATCTATCAAAATCCTAAAAACCTTTGCTGTGAAAATAATAAAATAAGAAAAGCACACTTTACCTCTAACATGGTGGCAAAGCTTTTATCATTAGGTTAAAACTCGTCAGGGATAATCTTGTAAAATGGTGAAGACTTGGGCTTCAAGTCGGCTGTGACCAAACAGGCTTTCTGCGCGCTTCGCTTTCGATCGATGTCAAGACATGAACATCGATCGATTATTCCTCTCCAATATCGATCGATGGTCGAGCTCGATGGTCATCTCGGGTGCTTGCTCCAAATATCTCCAAAATGTTCCTAAATGATCACTTATCCCCAAATAACTCATAATCTTATAAATATAATAAATAGAACCTAAAATATAATAATTATTAGTAAAAACACCTATAAACCATGGATGAAAATGGGTCAAATCCCTAGTCTATCAACTTCCCCATACTTACCCTTTTGCTTGTCCTCAAGCAAAACAAACATGCAGTCTCTCCGAAAGAGGTTTAAAACAGCAGGGACTCACGTGATTTAAAACATAGAATCATCACCTCTGCAATATTGCAATCCACATCTAAGAAGTCCTAATCACAAAAGCACATTATACCATATCCTACCTTAGCAACCAGATTCATCTAGCCAACAACTTAGCAAATCTTGTCTTACATTCCCCTCTACCAACCTCATTTCTTAGCAAAAATAAAAGTGTAGGCTTTACCTTGGGAGTATCTATCACATGATGCAAAGATTTTCAAACAAGTATCTGGATCTGCAGGTAAACATTAGTTCCTATCATATCTCTTTGTCAAAGTATGCTTATATGCAAGATCATTGACCAAGATTGGACAGGCCTCCATGAATCAAGCCTTAATGGTGGTTGCCACCAAGTCCTGTTCACTTCTTTTTGACCTATATCCTATGATTATTTTTGAAGAAAGCCTTAATGGTTATAGCCACCAAGTCTTGTTCGAATTCCTTCCTAATAAATCTCTATATATATTATAAATTTTTTTTTTTATAATTCGAAAATAGAGAGATAAAGGGTGATAAATCTATCTACACAAGGCTTTACCTTTCAGACTTGTTTGAAGAATCTGATACCATGTATACCAAGCCCCAAGACAAGCAGTTGTGTCGAGTTTAGTGTTGGAGGTCAGCTTTGGTTCCTTCAAAACAATCTCAGCAAGAGTGGATAGTTGATAGGTTGATCCACTTTAGTATCTTTTGCACTATCTGCAATTAGTATGTCTAGAATGGTGCTAAAGAGTTGTTAGATATCACGCAAAAATTTAAAAGTTCATAATCCCCTTCTTGACTCAATAATAACTTATTTTGATAAACATTTTAATAAGACTAATAAGTAAATAAATATCAGGAAACCTCCCCCAGACTTAAACTACACTGTCCCTAGTGTAAATTCAGTCGGAGTTATGGTTAGAACTAAATCATAAGGACTCAATGTAACAAGTAAGAACGATATACCAGACCTGATTAGATGTCGACCGATGTAAGGATGTTGATATCGGTCGCCGCAGGTTAGGCTATGTCGATCGATGCCGACAGTTTCTTTTCGGTCGATACTTACGGCAATCGTCTACTCGGTTCTTTTTTTTTTATGACCTGCAATAATTAAAAACCAACATAAATAGTATATTAATCAAAACTTAATAAATAATAGTGGGTTGCCTCCCACTTAGCGCTTTGTTATAGTCATTTAGCTTGACATTGGAGATGATTGGGCTAGTAGTGTTGAGAACTGGGACTTGTTGGAAAACAAGTATCCATCTCTTCTTTGCGCTTGTTGAACCATGTACCAGTGAAGTCTCTCAATGCTTCATCCCCTCTACACCATTTTTCTTTCATTGGTGCAGTTCTGTCTTCCATCCTCTGCAATCTTTCACCAAGACTCTCAAGGTTAAACTGATGTCTTCTAATTGTGGCGTAAGTGTCAGCTGAGATCTCCTCTCCAATGAATGTCGGTCGATTTGTTGTTGCATCTGTCGATCGATGACGATGCTTCTGGTCGACGGGCAATGTAACTTTGAATCTCCACCAATTCCCCTTGTATAGTTTCAATCTTGGAAGTCAAAGCACTAATGTTAAGATCCATTGGGAAATAGATGTCATCACATCTCCCATCACGCCTCTCTTTTATAGTTTCTAGAGCTCTATAGATCCCTTCTACCAACTAATCTATTTCTTCCTTGGTGTAAAAATTTTGTTGAGACTTCATCGTATGTGGGCGTGGTGGATTGTCGTCGACCGATGCTGGCATCTGGTTGTCGATCGATGTGTGGTGATGCATGTCGATCGATGTATTTTGTCTTATGTTGATCGATGGAGGTCGAGCAACGTCGGCTGCATGCTGAATTCTGGCTATGTCTTGCTTCATTTTCTCCATGCAAGTAGTTAGCCAACTGATACTATCATTCATTGGATAGTTGACATCATCAAGTTTCATCTGGAAGGCTTCTTTGTTCTTCTCTTGTTCTCCACAGACTCCATAGAACATCTCATTGATCTCGTCCTTGGTGTAGATCTCTGGGACTAGTTTTGTCTGTGTGAATAAGCTAGCATGTTCCGGAAGGCATATGTAGCTTGGCTCATCTCTTGAATCTCTTTCCAGAAGTCTTCTGATATCCTTGTTGTGAATAGGAATGGTGTGTCCATCTAGATCTCTGGCGTATATCCGATCATCTCTGTAAACTCCATACTCATCCTTCTCTTCCCAGTAGAATCATCGGGTATCGTAGAAATCAAAGGCTCTTTTGCCAAATTCTGGCTGTTTGTCAACCGATGTTGGGACGTCAATGTGGATCGGTGGTTCAGTTTTATGGCGAGATCTTTGTATGAAGCCTTTGTTTATGCCACCAGTGGTGTCATAGGACTCCTTTGTAGCCTTCTGTTCTGGATTGTTGCGTTGATGCATGAACAGATTGTCTGCTCCATTGGCTGTCTGAAGGATATCTGCGACATCTTCTCGAGATACATAACGTGTGCGTCCGTATATTGCTTTTGCGTAGCCATCTGGGTACCTGAAAATACCAAATTCGTCTGGAGTTAGATACTGGTTATCGAATTTATCTTTTACGCTTATAGTGGTTTTCAGTATTGGACGGTTGTCGATCGACGTTGTATTGTTGATGCCGATCGATTGTGGATGACGGGTGTCGATCGATGGACGGATTGCCCTGTCGATCGGATGGCTGAAACGAGTTCTTTCCCAAGCAGCTTCTGCTCGAATCTGATATGTTTCATCGCGTCTTTGCATGTTGAGAAGCTCCTCATCTGTGAAACCGTCTTGTAGTTTATCTTCTCCTGGTGCGTAGATTGCTATTTCTACTGCAAAGCTTTCGTGGTGGTGTTCATCTGCCCAACTGCCAATCGAGTAGTCTCCTTCTCGTGCACGGTTAACTTCAGTGTCGATCGATTTGTAGTAGGCAGTGTCGCTCGAAGCTCATTTTCGGTTTCGTTGATGAGGTTGAGTGTCGATCGATGGCGATCTTGTCTTATCGATCGATGGTGCATTCGTTTTCTAGGAGGAATGATGTAGGAGTTTCTCTTCCCCATCAAGGATGGCTTTGTACTCAGTAGCTCGGTACTCCTCATAGTCTTCATCATACATGTCTGTATGCCTATTTTTTTTGGTGTAAGCGGCAATAGTGGGGTTGTAGTAGTCGTTCTCCCAATCATCTGGACAAGTGTCGACCGATTCTTCCTTTATTGTATCGGTCGATTTTCTGTTGGTAGTGTCGATCGATGTTGCACTGTGAGTTTCGATTGACGCTGAGTAGTCTGTCTCGTACTTGGCTCCACAGTGGCAAGCTGCAATGATTCCTGGATCATTGATCCTACCGGAGATCGTCAGTGGCTTCTTGACTGGAATAGGGTCATAGTGGGCATTAGGATCGATGAGTGTTAGACACAACTGGTTGGTTTGCAAGTTGCACACTGCTCCCACTGTTGACAAGAAAGCTCTCCCAAGTAGTAGAGAAGAGTTCCAGTTTAACTTGATATCCAAGACATGGAAATCAACTGGAACTAGGGCATTACCAATCTGCACCTCTAAGTCTCTCACAATTCCTTCTGAGTTCCTCTGGGAACAATCCACAAAAGTGAACAATTCCTGTGAAGGCTACACCTGCAGACCCAGATGGTCTGCCATAACCCTAGGTAGGATGCTGAATGATGCTCATGTGTCGCACAAGGCATGTGGGAACTCAATACCCTTCACCGTGCATGGTATTGCAAATTGCTCGGGATCACTCTTCTTCTTCAATGTAATCCTCATCCTCATCTTTTCTCTTGCTTCACAGAACATTCTCTTGATTTCTTCTTCTTTCTCTCTAGTTTCTCTAAAGAACATCCACAATCTGTGGGTATAATAAGCCTCTTCGAATGGCTTATGTAGAGGAATCCTGAAGACTCTCTTTCAAAAATTTTCCTTTTCCTTTTCATTAACCCCCCTCTTCAGATGTTTTGCCACTTTTTCCTTTCTTCTTCTTAGGGTTCTTCTAGTAGGAACCCTATCCTCTTCCATAGTATCCTCTCCATCATCTGAAGGTGTCCTGACGGTCTCTGGTGGGTTTTCAAAAGGTTCGGGTTTGGGCATAAGTGCATTAAGACGTGCAACATCTATCTTTGGCATTTGCACTCGGTAGGTAATAGGTGCTCGTCGATCGATAGGCGCTGGAGGTTGTCGATCGATGGCTGCCTCTGTTTGTCGATCGATGTGGGTGTCAGCATGTTGGTGTTTTGCTGCGAACTCCTCGTGAGTTTGAATCTTCACGGTATTCCAAGATGCGGTTGACTCCGTAGGCATCATCGATCGATGCTCTGGAGTTCCTGTCGATCGATTTGGACCGGTATGTGTCGATCGATGTTTGATGTCTGGCATCGATCGACACCAATGCGATCCGCCAAAACTCATCAAACTTTCTACTTCAAAATCTCCTTCTTGCAGCTTCTCTTCCTTCACCACTTGCCAAAAATCATCCTCAATGATGGCATTCACGTGGTGTTTCATCACATCATCCCCTACTCCTCTTGTCGAGGCTTCATGCCTCTTGACAACATCTCCTGTCTAAACAACCTGCATCTCCAGCTTCTTCACATGAGTGATCAAAGTCTCAAACTTTGTGTTCAGGTTGGTGTAGACTGAATCAATCTTCCCATTGAAGTCCACTGTCATTCGCTGTTGTGCCTCAAGAACCCTATCAAGCATCTCTTCAATCTTGCTCTCTTGAGTAGGCGGCGGTGCCTTCTGGTAGTAGGAACTTTCATAACTTCTGTTGTTGTTGTAGTTGTTGTTGTAGGGTTTCTGGTACAGTGAATTTGGGTTGAAATTACTCCTATTTCCTTAGGAGTTTCTGTTTTCACCCTGGTTTCCACAATTTTGGAATCTAGTTCCACAAATGTAGTTCACCTCTTCTTCTTCCTCTGCTCTACCCTCTATAGCCTCTGCATCTTCAGCCAAACAAACTGTTGGGGTCGAAAACGGTTGCGACGAAGTTAACGTCCAAATCCCCGAAGAAGAAAATGTAGAAACCTTCTTCGACAAATACTCTTTCAAAGTAGATTTCTTCTTTACGAAAATCTTTGCGGAGGAAATGCGAGTCCTCGGACAAGAGCTCGAAAAGGATCGCTACGCAGCGACCGAACACATGCTCTGCTTGGTCGCTACGTAGCGACCGAATTCGAGCAGCGACTGAGCTCGAGCCGGAGCTCGGTCGCTACGTAGCGACCGAGATCGAGCCGGAGCTCGGTCGCTACGTAGCGACCAAGCTCGAACCAAAATTTGGTCGCTACGTAGCGACCGAGCTCTTCCGAAACGTCGATACAACATTAGTCCATGCATTCTCGTCAACACTTCGATGCTATCTCCCGAAGACCGTAGCAAACCCATTTCACGATTCTCCGCCGTTCTAAGTTATCGATCAAACTTAACCGTAAAAACCGCGGAAAGTTCGTTCTTTATCGAAAGAAGCCGTAATAAACGCTTCGATTTGGAAGACGGCCCAAAGGGACCTAAGACATGACTCGAGGCCCAACTTATGATTTCTTAACCAACAGCCCGTAAGCCGCATGACGGTTTGCGCTTGGTTCGCGAGGAAATATAAATGTCAAGTTTCCGTGGATAAATACGAAATTTTGAAGATAATTACGAAGATCGGAAAAAATGGAATATCTCCATTTTTATGCTATGGCGGCTTAAGGGCAGAAGGGGAAAAGCGTAAACCGACCTTGGAGCCAGTATATAAGGAGTCCTAGGCGATTTCAGGCAATTTTCCGTTTTTGTTATTCGAGCTGCGACTCAATTAGGTTTTTGCCGTCTTAGGGTTTTAGAACTAGGAATCTCGCCGACAGCTCTCGTAGCCCAGACACTTACCTTGTTGTAAACGCTCAAACGCAGATTCGGAATAAGAACTATCTTGCTCTCTTTTTCGATTTCTTATTTTATTACGGTTCTCGATTCTTGTTCTGATTGCTTGGCGTGTGGTATTAGCAGATATCCGGGACCTCCAGGAAATTAGGGTTTTCCTAGTTTCCTTATTTAAAAAGAAATCGACAGTGCAAATTTCGGTTCCCACAGTTTGGCGCTAGAAGGAGGGGTACGGATCAATCTAACACTCAACCACATCACGCTCAACCAGACAGGTCAACTGACGACATGGTAAACGTGTAGACTCCTCTTAACGGAGGCAGTGGCACTGATCTCCACACTCCCGCAGCGGACGTATCCGCGGCCAACGCACCAGCCAAAACTAAAAAGCAAATTGAGCTCACTCGCAGTAAACGCCGACAAGCACGGAAATTTGCTGGCGAGACGTCGGATATACGCGATCTTCCTGACGCTACCAGCGCGGCCCCCGAGATCGACAGGCTGTTGGAAGGGGCTCAGAAGACCCCTTCCACCACTCGCATCTCAGATACGAGGGTATCCGATCCAGGAAAAATCAAAGTACCGAAGTATGATGGAATCCGAGAGCGCACCTTTAGGCTTTCCACATCATGATGGGAAGAGCGAGGCTGAAGGACAGCGAAAGAGACGCCGGCTACTGCCGCTTGTTCGTCGAGAATCTAGAAGGAGCAGCCCTCGAATGGTTCGCGCGCCTTAAGCGAAACTCTATCGGAATTTCTCAAGCAATACTCTATGTTCATAGATAGAGAAACTTTTGATGTCGATCTCTGTAGTCTGTCCCAGAGGGAAGAGGAACCCCTCCGCGAGTTCATCAGCCGATTCAAGTTGGTAATGTCCAGGGTCAGCGGGATAAGCGACAAGGTGGCCATCGATGCGCTCCGAAAGGCGCTCTGGTACAAGTCGAAATTCAGAAAATGGATATCCCTCAAAAAACCGCGGACGATCCAAGACGCCCTCCACAAGGCGACGGACTACATCATGATCGAGGAAGAAACGAAAATCTTATCGCAAAAACATAAGTCGGCGAGATCATCCTCGAGAGATGTAGACCCAAAAACGTGGAAGAAGAACCCTCGTAACGACAAGTATGTCCATCACGAGGGGGAAGAACTCCAAGGAGC
>NC_027749.1:34687847-34688214 GCF_000695525.1 Brassica oleracea var. oleracea
AGTGACCAGCGTGAAAGATCTCATCCTCGAGACCGATCGCCCCCTGAAGCCGGACAAAAATCTTTCCGTAGAGAGATCTCCTCCAAGAAACCAATCTAGGGATAAACACGGCAGGAGGCCAAACGACAAAGGGAACGATAACAATCGTCGTAGAGTCAACATGATCATCAAAGGATCGCAATTCTGCAACGATACGGTTTCGGCCAACAAGGCTTACCAGCGGAAGGCGGAGTCAAGCACAAACTGGCCTACATGGTCTCCTACCCGAGATGATCAGAAATGCTCAATCACCTTCACAAAGGACGAAGCCGATGGGATCGTTAACCTCACTGCGATCCGCTCGTCATAGACCTCGTCATACGAGATC
>NC_027749.1:34688423-34688564 GCF_000695525.1 Brassica oleracea var. oleracea
TGCCATCTACAACGTGATCATGGGAACCCCATGGCTCAACGCTATGCAAGCCGTTTCACCGATGTACCACCTGGGTGTCAAATTCCCGGCCCCTAACAGAGTCGCAGCTATCTGGGGATGTCAGAAACAGTCGCGACTGTG
>NC_027749.1:34688570-34689078 GCF_000695525.1 Brassica oleracea var. oleracea
GTCAGAAACAGTCGCGACTGTGCTTCCTCATGGAGTACAAGTTAAGACAGATGACGACCTCTGCAAATCGCAAACGCATGAAGTTTGATAAATCTTTGACCGACAACGCTTCAATAAAAGACGATTTAACATCGTCTGCTGACGCAGACACTTCGGGTGTCGAAACTCAACATGAGTCCGAAGACGACACTACCACTCAACCGGAACATCGGGAAGAAAACACTGACCCAGCCACGATCATCACGATCAAGGCGGTCAGCACGGCGACAACCACCGAGGGAAAAGGCTCGCGGCATAAAACAGAACTACGAGATGGCTTGATCCTCGAAAGAGGTACGTAGTGTGGGAACCGAAATTCGCACTGTCGATTTCCATTTATATAAGGAAACTAGGAAAACCCTAATTTCCAGAGGACCCGGATATCTGCTAATTACCACACGTCAAGCAATCAGAACACGAGAATAACAACGATAAGAATAAGAAATCGAAAAAGAGAGCAAAGTAGATA
>NC_027749.1:34689578-34692690 GCF_000695525.1 Brassica oleracea var. oleracea
AAACCCACTCTAAACAAAGTAACTCAAACAAACATCCATTATATAAACCGCATAGCGGTAGGGGTTCAAAGCCACCAACGGCCAGTCCCGATAAAAACGGCCAAAACAGGCCCATACAAACTTTGAAGGCCACACTCGGACAAACATATATGAACAAAGGCCACACTCGGCCGCTAAAAAACTAGATAAGGGAAAAACTTCTTCCTGTCAAAACACTCACAGATCAAAGTTAAAATTTTCGGACAAGGAAGCTCTGAATGCATCCGCGGGATAGTTCACTTCCTCATCGTCACCGGCAAAATCATTCGTGGTTTCTACGGTATCAGGAGAAACCGGGATGGGATCCCAGAATCCCTGAATCTTACCATCGATCGGAGGAATGAGCGTCTCAGCGTGAGCATGATCCCTCATGCCACCCTTCATTAACTCCATCTCCCTCTCGAAAACGTAGTCATCCGCCCGCGTCTTCCAAAGGCTTCCGACAGAGCCGCGACACTCACGGAAGTCGCCCAGCGAGTTGAAAGAGCCCTTAAGATTCCCGTACTCGACCTGGTATTGAGAAGTGCGAGTCCTCATCACCTCGACAATTTCCCTCTTGCCCTTCCGTTCCGCCCTACGAACAGCCCGGTCATGATCACGAGCGAGTTGAGCGTCTCGCGCCAACATCTCGTCTTGCATGCGAGCAAGATCCTTCTCCGCCTTCTCCGCTTTAAAGCGATAGATCATGGCCTCTATATTGCTCGCCTCAATGGCCGATCCAAGCAAGTTCAAACCCTATAAAACCGATCGATACGTTATAAGAAAATAATAATAATAATAACGATTGTCAAAATTCTTAAAGTTTATACCCCGTTGATGATACGAATCCTTCCGCGACGACATTTGGCCTCCCCGACTCGCTCGTGGCCGGAGGAGCATCGAAACCCGACGGAAGACCAGAGAAGAAATCATCAAAGTCCGGAATAGGGACCTCGCTCGTACTGCTTCCATCGCCGAAAGCAAGGTCCGGATCCCATCCCGGAAGCATGCAATCGTCCACCGAAAGCTCCAGGTCACCGAGGTCAATATCTTTCCCCTTCGAAGAGTTCAGCCCCATCGCAATCGTGGGAGCGGCATCGGGACCTTGCTCTTCATGCTCGGAATCACTCCTTGTTTCTCCGCCCAAAGCAGGACTAGGATGCACAAACCTCAGCGCCTTTCGAACTCTCTTCGGCGTAAAGGAAGTCCAGAAAAAAGGACCACTCCTGAGGAGATCCCTCACTGCAATAATGTCCTCAAGAAATGGAGTAAGAGGGTTGATAAAGGGACGATCGTTCGGCAACCTCCGAAACAATGGGATGCAACTCTCCTCAACAGAGGCGGCATCTACACGAACGAAGAAGAAAAACTTCTTCCACGAGTTGAAGTTAGAAGTAAACCCCTTTACCACTGACATGAAGTTCCGAGGAACCAGCCTGTACGTGTCTGTATCCTTGATGATTTGTAATCGAAGAAGCGCTTTGAAGTGATCAACGGTGAGAGAGAGACCATGCTCGTAGCTCAGGACCAGGATTCCTATGAGGTGTTGGATGCCAAGAGGATTCAGTTGGCTTATCGCCACCCCGAAACGACCCAACCCACGGACGATAATCTCGGGGATCAGGAACCACAAACGGCAGCTCACTACGAATGCTTCATAACAAGTAAAGTAGCCCTCCGGGGGACTACTAGTGCATTCTCCTTGACGAGGAACCCTGAATTCCACCGCGTCCGTGATCGAACCGTAACACGCCACCCACCATGCCTCGTTCTCGGCTGGGTCTACCGAATGAGGAACAAATTTCATCTTCGGCACTCGAAGCTCTTCAAAAACGTTCGCGGGCAAGGACCCTTTCTTCGAACTCCTCTTCTTACTCGACATCTCGTGTTTTTCTTTTTAATCAAGAAGGAAATGATAGAGACAAAGAGAAAGAAGAAATAATTTTTCAAGAAAACCTCTCTATGAGAATGAGTAAGTGTAAAGATTGTGAAGAAATTACCTCCCTTCTTATAGGAATGAGAAATTACTATTTACTTGCGTATTTTTGGACACGAACTTCTCCCAAATACACCAATCTCGTCCGAACTCGCCATACCGCGCATTGGGATCTCACTCGAAATCCACGCTCCCAACGAGCTGGGGGGCTGACTGTTGGGGTCGAAAACGGTTGCGACGAAGTTAACGTCAAAATCCCCGAAGAAGAAAACGTATAAACCTTCTTCGACAAATACTCTTTCAAAATAGATTTCTTCTTTACGAAAAGCTTTGCGGAGGAAACGCGAGTCATCGGACAAGAGCTCGAAAAGGATCGCTATGCTCTGCTACGTAGCGACCGAGTTCGAGCCAAGGCTCGGTCGCTACGTAGCGACCGAACGTCCATTCCGCTCGGTCGCTACGTAGCGACCGAGCTCGAGTTGACTTTCCTTGTTGCTTCTGGTACTGCTGGGCATGTACCTGAAAATCCAAGAAAAATTTTTATGTCAGAAACTTAACAAAAATTAGAATAAATAGGCGATCAAAGCTCCCCGGCAACGGTGCCAAATTTGATGTCACTTAAATTACCCTAAGGAGTGATTTATACTCTCTCAAATATCTCTCAAATAAGAGGTCGAGTTGTAGTACTTAGGGATCGACTTCACTGGGAGCTAGGTAACCTAAGAAATTTAATATGATTTGTTCAATAGATTGGTTGAGGTTTTAGTGCTTAAAAGGAAATAGTTAGACTTAGGGGTTTTATTCAGGAAACTTGGGATTATAATCCTACAGATGCCTAATGAGTTGCATGCATGATAATGTAAAGCTCAACTACTTGATCAACAAGTCAATCAGATCTCGCATGTTTTGACTTGTCTATTAACTAGATATAATGATCTCAACTCTCGTATGTCAATCACTAGAAAGTGTCGATCGATAATCCTATAGGGATATCGATCGATACACCTTTTGCTCCGTCGATCGATTATTCAATAATGATATCGATCGACACGGTTTTAGTTAAGCTTTAGGCCCGGGTTGAATGGTAGCTTACTAAGCTCACTAGATCAGATCTCGCCTTGCTCATAGCAAGAAACTTAGCTCAGTTAGAATGTTTTC
>NC_027749.1:34699605-34729948 GCF_000695525.1 Brassica oleracea var. oleracea
TAATGAACAATCCTAATGATAATTATCACAACTCAGTAATCTATAGTTGGGGCTAATCCCTCCTAACCTATTTAAACCCTAAAATCTAACAATGGAACTACTCAGACATGGCCAAGCAATTCATAACAACAATTAGGTAAGAAAACTTCATTAGAATAGTAAATAGATACTAATGGAGTTCCAATCACAAAATATAACTTTGGATCTTCTCTCCAATCTATCAAAATCCTAAAAACCTTTGCTGTGAAAATAATAAAACAAAAAAAGCACACTTTGCCTCTAACATGGTGGCAAAGCTTATATCATTAGGTTAAAACTCGTCAGGGGTAATCTTGTAAAATGGTGAAGACTTGGGCTTCAAGTCGGGTGACCAAACGGGCTTTCTACGCGCTTTGTTGTCGATCGATGTCAAGACATGAACATTGATTGATTATTCCTCTCCAATATCGACCGATGGTCATCTCGGGTGCTTGCTCCAAATATCTACAAAATGCTCCAAAATCATCACTTATCTTCAAATCACTTCTGATCTTATAAATATAATAAATAGACTCTATAAAATAATAATTATTAGTAAAAACACCTATAAACCATGGATGAAAATGAGTCAAATCCATAGTCTATCACTACAGTGCCGTCCGTTCGATGTTCTTACTACAGTGCCATTCGATGTTCTTGCTACAGTGTCGCCCGGTGCTGCTACAGTAACAATCTAACCTAAACTAAATGAATTTACCTAATAGTGGGTTGCCTCCCACTCAACGCTTTGTTATAGTCATTTAGCTCGACTTCTGGAGATCTGATTCAGTCCAGATGAGAGTGAGAACTCGCGCCAACAAGTCTCAATGTCTACTCTCTAAAGCTTTATCATTCTTTTGTTAAAGACTCCTCCATAGACTCTCTTCCTTTGTCTATCATCTCAGAAATAAGGAGTGCTCGAAGCTTTGCAATTGGCTGTGAGAAGCATCTGCTGCGCACTCTGGATTTCCTGACACCGTCTAAAAAGTGAGGAATCAATGATAACTGAGGACCGTCCTTGATCCTTTTTCTCTTCTTCCAATTCCTCCTCTTCTTTCCCATAGACTTGTCTGATCGCGTGGTGGTATCTCCATCAAAAATATTTTCTCAGACATCAAACTCCTTCTGCTCTGATACACGTCCACTATCAATCGACGATGAAGTGGTAGTGTCGATCGATGGTGAAGTGGTAGTGTCGATCGATCTTGGCATATTGATGTCGTTCGATACTGATTCTGTGGGGCCTGTATCCACTTCACTTCAAAATATCAACCCTCTCTGACAAGCTTCTGCATTTAGAGGATAATCAAGTACCTCAATGTAAGAACTGAATTGTATACTTCTATCAGGTGGAATAGGAGATTCAGCTTCAAATACATCGCATGGAACCATAATCCTCACAGGATCATGTATCATCTTCACTCTTTTGTGAATCCTAGCAGCTTCTTCTGTGCAGATAGGTGGTCTTAGATGTTCGGGGACGGCAAGGTGTGAGGTCTCAGATTTGTGCACACTCTCCTCAATCGGTCCTGTTTTAATCATGTATCCTGGCAGTTCTTCCAACGATGGGTGTCGATCGACGATCTCGGGTGGGTGTCGATCGATGATGGAGTGTGGGTGCAGATCGATGCTATCTACTGAGTGTCAATCGATGATATAGGGTGGGCATTGATCGATGATTTGGGGTGGTTTTCGATCGATCTCATCAGGTTGGTGTCGAACGATGCTAGCCTTTGGTGAAGTTTCCAGATCTCCTCTCAAAGTATGCTGATCGTCATCAAGCTTCTTCTTCGAATTATGATCCATATCTTCAAGCCATTCATCCAGCTCCGAGAAGTCTTCCATAGTAACTCCTCTACTCGAATCCAAATCTCTAAGCTGTTCTCCATCCTTTAACTCTAAGAATTCTTCTAGATCCAAGAAATCTTCCATGGTGATCTTTTTTTCTACATCTGGAGCAGTATGACAACTTGATACATCAGTACAACTCGATCTTTCAGGTATTTCGAGTGGTATCGATCGATGACAAAAGTCTGTGTCGATCGCTGCTGAGGTGATGTGGTCGATCGATGTTGCGGTACTGGTGTCGATCGATGTTGAGGTAGTGTTGGTGATCGATGCTGAGGTCAGATCACTAGTGTCAGCTTCTTCTGCTTTGCTCAACTCTTCAGATACCCTCTACCATAATGTAGTCGAGCAATTGTCTCGGAATCTGATCTTCCCTTTTTTATCTGCCAACTTTCAACAAGCCTGTCCCACTTATTATTCTTCTCCTTTTCTCGAGTTGCTTCAGGATCATCAAGAAATATGTAAAGGAAGGCTCTTTCAATGTCCTTCCTGCTGGTTATAGATCCTGGCTGTAGTTGACTGAACCAGCTGAATGCATCCCAGAGATAGAATAGGGAAAGATCTTGCAGAGCATGTGGTATTCAGACACTTCATTCTGCTCACTCCTTGACACGAGATCCTCAAGCTCTTCGATGTGGTTTTTGTGATCTTGGTGAGGAAGACCTTTGGAAGGGCTCTTGACCTACCCAGTAATACCACTCTCGGGTCAGGTCAAAGTCATTCATCTCAGCAACAACAATCACATCAAGGATCACAACACCTTGAGCATTAATCAATTGTCATGGGTTGTCGCGAATGCGACCTTCTTCGTCTCTTAACATCTCATTCTCGTTGACTTTAAGTATGAGCACATTGATCTTCTCTGTCTCCCCGCAAGTGGTGTCGTTTTTCACTGGATGAACAGTATTGATCGACGGGGGGTGAACAGTGTCCATCGACGCAAGATGAACAATGTCGATCGACGCAAGATGAATAGTGCCGAGATGAACAGTACCAGGATGAACAGCACCGTGATGAACAGTACCAGGATGAATAGTACCAGGATGAACAGCACCGTAATAAACAATACTGGGGTGAACAGTACTGTGGTGAACAGAGTTGTCCGACACAAGTTGAATAGTGTCGTTCGATTCTTGGTTCACGATGTCGATCGATGATTCCCTCGTAGACTTACGGATCGTGCGTGAATCAGCAGGCTCCTTCTTGAAGAACCCAAAAATCCTCTCTTCATTGTTTTCTGATACTCAGATGATATATGTACCTGAAACAGAGGAAAAAAAATTATTTGAATTTCTTTAACAGTAAATAAACCTAGACTAAATCTAACTAGAAAAGATTTAGTGGCGATCAAAGCTCTCCGGCAACGTCGCAAATTTGATATCATTCAAATTACCCTAAGGAGTGATTTATACTCTTTCAAAGAAGAGGTCGAGTTGTAATACTTAGAGATCGAATCCACAGGGAGCTAGGGAACACAATAGATCTAATAGTTATACTATTAAGCTAGACTAATAGTTTATTAGCTAATAGTTTATTAATGCAGTAAATATAGTAAATTGCAAGGGCAAACAAGGTAGTTGTTCCTATGGGACTGAGGGTTGTTTGGTGGAAGGATGGTTGCTAGATCTAGGGTTTAGGCACATGAATTATAATAGATAAGATGCTAGGCGAGCTGATACGCTAGGACTCAACCGCTTAATTTATAACACTATCGATCGACTGCCGAGTGTCAATGTCGATCGATGGTTGTGGCGAGTTGATTATCACTAAGAATGGCCGATCAGCTCTCGCATATTTCTAACAAAGCTAACTCAATTAGAATATTATAAGGCAAATAATCTACTCTCACGGTATCCTATGTATTAAGTTCAGGATCTAGTTAATTACTCTAGAACCATGCATTAAGAATACTTCTAATCAATGGGTATCAATTCTCTAACAATCCTATTTTGGGGCTAATTCATCAGAACCATGTAGAACCCTAAACCTAACAGGTGGATCTACTCAAACATGATAGTTGTCACAAAAATCATAGATTAATAGATAAGAAATTGGAATAGATATTAAAACCAGAACTGTGGGAACCAAAATTCACACCGTCGATTTCCGTAATCGGAGGAAAGTCAAGAAACCCTAACTTTCCCTGAGGTCTCGGATCCTCTGTGAGAGCCAACGACAAGTGACCAAAAAAATGCGGAAAATATGAAAAGATAACAAAACGAACTCATAGAAAAAGATATATCTTATTTCGAATCTGCGTAAGAGCGTTGCGATCATTACAAGAGATTATAAAAGCTTCGGCCGCAAGAGCTGTCAGCGAACTACTTAGTTCTAGCAACCTAAAACCTTAAACCTAGTTGAGTCACAGCTTGATAAAAGAAGACGAAAAAGGTTTTGATTGATTTCGGACTGAACCTTATGAAAGGCTACCTACGTACCCCTTTTGAGGATCAAGCCGAACGTAGTTCGATTGAAAGAGTAGAACAAGAGATTGAACAGCCTTTGCGAGTTCGTCTAGTAATCGAGTGCCAGTCATAGAAACAGAACATGTCGAGAATAATGCTTAAAGTTTAAGTGCAGAGAGTTCTAAGAGTAAAAAGAATTGTTCCTTTGCCTCTTCAACCCTGACGTCCTTATATACTCCTCCTAGAGGCACTTTCCTCTTTCCCTTTCTCGCCCGAGCTGTCGCCGCAAGAGCTGTCGCTAAACGGGAGAGTTGGACAGCTCGTTCGGTCCAACTCACCAATTCGACGAGTTGGACGACTTGCTCAATGTTCGGCGAGTTGGACGTTCTATTTGGTCCAACTCGCCCCTTCGGCCAGTCGGACGATGGTTGTTTTGCTGTTCTGGATCTGTTTGTCCGAGTCCTGGAGTAACCTTTCTCGAGAGCTTATCGTATGAATCCTTTTCAGAACTAATATAAAACTCACTTTCGGCTTTCCCGCTATTTTTTAACTATTATTTCTTTCTTTTTAAAGAGAGACATTTTTCTTGAAAACTTTCCGACATTGATTCAATCGTGACTGATTTTGACCCCAACAGTGAGCTCCCCAGCTCGCTAGAATTTTTGCGATGTTCTTGCAAGCGGTTATGCAGGTCAGGTAAGTTAGGCAGAGTTAGTGGTTGGAAGTGGTTTATTCACTCTACTAAAAGTGGAGTGCGATAAGATTGGGGCTGCGCCTTGTGAAGGCTGCCTACGTACCTTTGTCGAAGGGATCAAGCCTTTCGTTGTTCGTCTTGGGGTTGAGATTCTTAAGACCTGTTTTCCAGTGAGACCTTTACGGTCCAATTTATATGTCATGTAGAGGTTATCAGGCATGTTGCTGCCGTTGGAATTTTATATTGGTGTAGAGGGAAGACTACGAGTTGTCATCTCGTAATCTAACTCTGGGTGAACTGCTATATCCGTGATCTGTTTCGAGAGTTTTCTGCAGTGCGTAAACTTGCGGGATTTCTGAAGACGCTCGAATATTAGCCAAGAGAAAAATTTTGGGATCTCGTATCAGGGTGTTTGACACTATGCCTAGAGATGTTAGAGACCAGTGTGCTGGGTTTAGGGCAAGACCGAGGTCTAATCACGGCTTTAGGGGGTGCGATGACTACTTCGACTTCCGTTTCCTGTATCGTTTTTGACCTGATTATGTCCCGCTTTAAAGTCCGCGATATGTTCTCGGCTTACGTGACTTGTATGGTGGAATCGAGCATCTCTTCGAGGACAATTTTTAAGTCTCCCGAAAGTGCTGACCAAAATTTTGGATTTTTTATATAGCGCTATTACCCTTGTGTCGGGTGTACGAGAGCTATCTCTACGAGAGTCTTAGTCTGTTTAGGACGTTGAGAGTTTGTTGTGATCAGCAACAAAATTATTGGTAAATATTACCGTTTTTGACTCTTCGTGAAGGATACGTGTTTGAGAAGATGTTAGTGCGTATGACTGTTTGGTTTTCCAAGAAAGTGTTTTTATCGAGGAAGATATTTTTGTCGAAAAAACTTATTATTCAAGCGTCTGCGACGTCTCGCGATACTGAAGATTGGTTTTTATTTTGCATGCTGCGTTTCGTGGTTGAAATGTTTGCAGGCTTGAAGATGTTTCGCGGTGTTGCAAGAGTTTAGTCTTAACCCTACGTCCGAGAAACATTTTTGGTTTGTCCGCGGATGTTCGCAGCCAAAACTGTTATTGTTGTTTGGATTCTAATAGTTTGATTTGCGATCGAGGAATTAGGACTGAGGAGTCGCGTAAATTTGTACATGGGAAGAAGAGTTTTCCTTCATAGTGCTTTGTGAAGTGTTGGCCTTCCGAGATCTATTTTGTGCATTTTTGAGGATGTTTCGTATAGCTCTAGGAGCTTTGTTATGAATTTTTCCTTACATGCCGCGTATTATGGGTAAAACGTAGCGGGCTTAAAGTGAATTGAGGAATGTATCAAACTTCGTCGATTGTCGACAAGATTTGGTTTTCCGTAACCGTTTGGTTGTTACGACTGAGTTTCTTTAAGAAAAATTTATCATACGATTTCCGACTTTGTGTTACACGATAATTATTCTCTTAATAGTCACATGACATTTTTAGACAAATCGCAGATTTTCGTTTAGCCGTCAAGTGATGGAGCGATGGTTTCTCAAATACTTTGGCTTGGCGTGAAGGATGTGTTCACTCAGATAGCCAAGGACGTTGTAGGTCAAGGATTAGACCATGGTACTTTCGTGTTAAGGTCATGTTCGTTTACGATTGTCCTTAAAGGGGATGCCGAATTCTGGTTTGGACTTTTACTGGAAGGCGTAATTGACGGAGGGCCAAAGAGCGCTTGTCGAGATTGATAGCCCATATTTGCCAGGTTTATCCTTGCTAAGATGACCGATAGTCATAGAAAACGATTCTCTGCTTTTAGGATTCAGTTATACGATGAATGTTTCGTATAATGTTACATATAGTTTGATGAAAATTGATTCTTTTTTGTCAGAGGAAGACGAAGCCTAAGAGGTTTGATACATAACCAGTGCGGAGTCAGTTGCGGGATGATTTCCTGCTCGGATGTGACCGATGGGAACGAAAGGCAGAAGTCAGCAAGCCGCAGGGCTAAAAAATGAGATCTATTAGATCGTAATGCGAAGAGATAGAGTTTAGATTGATCGTCCAAAGTCAGATCTTACAGCTTTGTATTTGATATACAAAAAATACTTCTTCGTAAAACCTGTTATGTTTACTTTTGAAAGTTTCTTCGTATGACTTGATATGATTGTACGAAGGATTTTTCGCGTAAGTAATGGGCGACCGGTTTAACGAAGGTTGTAAATCGATGATATGTATACACATGTCAAAGTAACGTTGTTTCTGCAGGTTTTACGAAAAACGTTTTTGATTTGATTTCAATCTTTGGTGAAAGTTGCTTGGATTTACTCATGAAGTGTTACCGAAGTTTATTTCGCCACGACTAGTCGCAGAACGTTTTTCATAGCTTTTGAGAGGATTCTCATGACATATTCGTTTCTGGAAAGAATTGGTAAACCAGCGGTAGATCGAGCCAACGATCAGGAAGAAAGTGTTCCCTTTAATGTGCTCGCTGCTACTTTTATTCTCGACTTTTCTTCGTCGCAAATTGTTTTCGATTCATTTCGGTGACTCACTTGGTTCAAAGGAAACCGAAAGAAATGCTTTGATGCTTGAAGATTTATCGTTAATTTTTTTATACGAAACTGGCTTTATAAAGCTGGGAAGGGCTTCAAGACTTTGGCTAATGGTTGAGTTTCAGTTTGACATTGGTACATGCTATACGCATGATTGCGACGAGAAATGATGTATAGTCTTTGAGATTATATTCATGATTGTCTGGATATGTTGCTAGCGTTTAAACGAATTTTAGATTGTCGTTTGCTTTTTTGAGACGATTTTAGTGAGGCATCGTATTGCCTAAATATTTTTCTGCCTAGTTCTGCGAGAGTTTGCTTTGACGAAAGCATTTTGTTGATGACGAGGCAAAAGGTTTTGAGGTTTGGGAGTATACGAGTATAGTATACATACCAACTCCCCCTTTTTTTACGAAAGAAAACGGTTAAACCGATATTTTGAAGGGTTGTGTACGTTTCTTCTTCCGAGGATTGGAATGATCGACAATCAGGGTCGATTTAAAGACGACGCTGGGACAGTGATGAGCTTTGTTATGAATTTTTCCTTACATGCCGCGTATTATGGGTAAAACGTAGCGGGCTTAAAGTGAATTGAGGAATGTATCAAACTTCGTCGATTGTCGACAAGATTTGGTTTTCCGTAACCGTTTGGTTGTTACGACTGAGTTTCTTTAAGAAAAATTTATCATACGATTTCCGACTTTGTGTTACACGATAATTATTCTCTTAATAGTCACATGACATTTTTAGACAAATCGCAGATTTTCGTTTAGCCGTCAAGTGATGGAGCGATGGTTTCTCAAATACTTTGGCTTGGCGTGAAGGATGTGTTCACTCAGATAGCCAAGGACGTTGTAGGTCAAGGATTAGACCATGGTACTTTCGTGTTAAGGTCATGTTCGTTTACGATTGTCCTTAAAGGGGATGCCGAATTCTGGTTTGGACTTTTACTGGAAGGCGTAATTGACGGAGGGCCAAAGAGCGCTTGTCGAGATTGATAGCCCATATTTGCCAGGTTTATCCTTGCTAAGATGACCGATAGTCATAGAAAACGATTCTCTGCTTTTAGGATTCAGTTATACGATGAATGTTTCGTATAATGTTACATATAGTTTGATGAAAATTGATTCTTTTTTGTCAGAGGAAGACGAAGCCTAAGAGGTTTGATACATAACCAGTGCGGAGTCAGTTGCGGGATGATTTCCTGCTCGGATGTGACCGATGGGAACGAAAGGCAGAAGTCAGCAAGCCGCAGGGCTAAAAAATGAGATCTATTAGATCGTAATGCGAAGAGATAGAGTTTAGATTGATCGTCCAAAGTCAGATCTTACAGCTTTGTATTTGATATACAAAAAATACTTCTTCGTAAAACCTGTTATGTTTACTTTTGAAAGTTTCTTCGTATGACTTGATATGATTGTACGAAGGATTTTTCGCGTAAGTAATGGGCGACCGGTTTAACGAAGGTTGTAAATCGATGATATGTATACACATGTCAAAGTAACGTTGTTTCTGCAGGTTTTACGAAAAACGTTTTTGATTTGATTTCAATCTTTGGTGAAAGTTGCTTGGATTTACTCATGAAGTGTTACCGAAGTTTATTTCGCCACGACTAGTCGCAGAACGTTTTTCATAGCTTTTGAGAGGATTCTCATGACATATTCGTTTCTGGAAAGAATTGGTAAACCAGCGGTAGATCGAGCCAACGATCAGGAAGAAAGTGTTCCCTTTAATGTGCTCGCTGCTACTTTTATTCTCGACTTTTCTTCGTCGCAAATTGTTTTCGATTCATTTCGGTGACTCACTTGGTTCAAAGGAAACCGAAAGAAATGCTTTGATGCTTGAAGATTTATCGTTAATTTTTTTATACGAAACTGGCTTTATAAAGCTGGGAAGGGCTTCAAGACTTTGGCTAATGGTTGAGTTTCAGTTTGACATTGGTACATGCTATACGCATGATTGCGACGAGAAATGATGTATAGTCTTTGAGATTATATTCATGATTGTCTGGATATGTTGCTAGCGTTTAAACGAATTTTAGATTGTCGTTTGCTTTTTTGAGACGATTTTAGTGAGGCATCGTATTGCCTAAATATTTTTCTGCCTAGTTCTGCGAGAGTTTGCTTTGACGAAAGCATTTTGTTGATGACGAGGCAAAAGGTTTTGAGGTTTGGGAGTATACGAGTATAGTATACATACCAACTCCCCCTTTTTTTACGAAAGAAAACGGTTAAACCGATATTTTGAAGGGTTGTGTACGTTTCTTCTTCCGAGGATTGGAATGATCGACAATCAGGGTCGATTTAAAGACGACGCTGGGACAGTGATTTGGTTGTTTTCATGTTGACGACTTCGAATATGTCGGTTTTAAGAAAATCACTAGAAACGAATCGGTTTTAAGACGAAGTCCGTGTCTCTAGTTCTTTCGTTCTTTTGGAAGCGAGATGAATATGTGTGGCGATCGTTTCTTGATTTTCAGGGAGTTTAGATCGGATTGCAAGATCTGGCTTAGTTCTCCTGAAGATTCGGGTTTTCCTCTTCTCTATTTTGCTTGCTCAAATATTGATTCTTCTTGGATTTCTCTGCTTTCTTGGCCGCGTTAAGGCTGATGCATATCTTGCGGTTTTCGTAATCCATGTTTCAGTCTTAGTATCATTGGATTTACGAAAATGAATAAGCATCTTGTCGAAACCTTTTTAGCGTTTTCGGAATAGCAAGGGACGATCAGGAGATGCTGAGGATGATCAGAAGACTAGCCGGGTGATGAGGTTTTGGCGATAAATCAAGGCAGGAGAGGAAGGATGGTGAGACCGTGGAGAGAGGTGGATGGGCGAATTTTGATTTTCGGATTTCGCTCCATCTCTTTTCTTATCCAAGAGTCTTTTTCTACTATCTTTGTTAGATTTTCAAAGGTTGTCGAATAGTTTTGAGTTTTACTTACGAGAGTCATTTCGTAAACATTGCCAAACTTATTCTACCGAATTTGTATCATAAAATACAACCATGTTTAACTCTACGAATAATTTCTCGTAAAATAATGTTGAGCTTAATTTTACGAAAGCTGCTTCGTAAAATGTTGTCAATTTTTAGTTTTACGAAAGTTTTTCCGAAAAATAATATCAAGTTTAATTTTATGAATGTTATTCCGCAAAATGTTATCGATTTTAATGTTACGAAAATTGTTTCGTAAAATGTTATGGAGCTTAATTTTTGCAAAGGTTATTTCGCAATACTATGTCGAGCATAATTTTTATGAGATTTGTTCTGTAAAGAAGTTTTCAAGTTTTTGCTGTACGAGGGCCGTGACGAGGTTAGTTTTTGCAACGAAACTTAATCAAAAAAATTTCTCTTATCCGTGGGATTGATCCGTGAATGTTTCGAGTAGTTTTTTACGAAGTAAGATATAGGTTACAAACACCGACAACTCGCGAAATTTGTTACTATACAAGTGATACTTGAATTCTTACGAAATCCTAGGTTTCAGAAAACGTTTTAGCGGTGGGGATAAGATCTCCCGTTTTTCTTTATTTAGTCTTTGTCAGCCGTTTTAGGTTTCGAGTGATTCAATAGAAATCAACTTCTTTTCTCCTAAAGTTATTTGAAAGAAGTACAGTTGTGGGCGATTCGTAACCGATTTGCTACGCTTCCTTTTTTCATGATTAATCTAGGGTTTTTGTTGGGGTCAAAAACAGTCACAACGAAGTTAAAATCCAAATATCCTTAAAAATGGGTAAAAATACTTCTCGGAAAAGTAATTTTCGTAATGAAAACCTTGCGGAAATATTTTCACGATGAAGTTCTTAAAAAGCTTCGATCGAGCCACCAAACACCAATTGTCCGAGAACATCGGACAAACCGATCAACGCATACCGATCAAACCGAGCACGGACCAGGTCGCAACGTTGCGACCGGTCCACACGGATCAGGTCGTAAAGTTGCGACCGGTCCACGCACGGACCAGGTCGCAACGTTGCGACCGGTCTGCACGGATCAGGTCGCAATGTTGCGACCGGTCCGTTTTCCCTGACCTCAGGATCTTGCCCCTCTGGGTCTTCTGAACACGTCGGAAGGAAACACTCGGACTTCAGGTCAGCCTTGATAAGGTCAAAACTCCCATCCACAGCCGCCAGATCTCCGTTGCAAGCAGACAACCTGGCTTCCTCAGCCTGAAAGGACGAAGGGGTTTCACCCAGGAGTGCCGGAACCACAGCCATCCCAACCATCAACAGTCGCCAGGGCCAAGAAAGTCGGAGATCTTCACCAAACGGGTCTGGAACTCAACGCGGAGTGCATCCTTGGCCTCCTCAACCCCATGGTTTGTCGACCCATCACAACTTTCAATCCGATGCTGAAGCCGACGTACCTCCGAGGACGTGGTCTTCCTGGCCTTTTTCTCCTTAAGCAAAGAACTCGCCGTCTTCCCAAGTCCCTCTCGAGCGCCCCAATCTGAACCTCGAGCTTAGACACCTTTGCGGAATGAGAATCCTCGATAGCTTTCAGCATGGCTTCAGACTCAGACAATTTGCCCTGCATCTCTGTCAGATCTCTCGCAAGACGACTGACCTCGGAACCGCATTCGCTGATCATCCCATCGAACAGCGACACAAACTGCGAGATGAGGTAACAATTAGAGATACAAAGAAAAATTGGGCTAAACATAAACCAACGCTCTAAGAATAAGAAGCCAAAGTGCAGAACGAACCTTTCCACGGAATCCTGTCGCCAGACTTAATCCTTCCTGCTGCGAAGATTCCCCGTCATTGCCCCTGGTTCACCTCCTCTTCCGGCCCTTTGGTTGAACAACCGGAGTAGCACTAGGAGCACGCAATGCAAGGACAATCTCCTTTCTAACTAGAGGAGGAGGCATCAACTCAGTGGCCTTATCTTTGCTATCAACGAGAATCGTAGTCGTAGACGATCCAGAAGGCTGAGCCGAAGCATCTGGCATGCACGAAACACCTGTTTCGACTTGCGCTCATGCGTCTTGCGGAACCTGAACCTCGGGTTCATGAGTCGGAGTAAAGACCAGAATGGAAGAGGACGGAAGCTCAGTGTCAGCATGGACCGGTTCCTTCTCAGAGTTGCGGCGAGCTAGTTTCTCTCGTAAAGAAAGGAAGCCGGCGACACAAGCTGGCGCACTGTCGGAGGGAACCAGTCCTGGAACTTGGGAGGTGGCCTCACCCATCTCGGCATCGGAACCTCTCTTGTCACTTTGGGACGAAGACATCTTGAAAGCTAAATTGAGGAGAGAAGCTAGAGAGAATTTGGAAAGAGAGGAATGTGCGAAGGGAATGAAAGATGGGAGCTCACTACTTATAGAAGTGTGAGCTTAGGATTTCGATTTATTATATATATATATTTCTTCGTCGATATTCTTCCGCGGAATGTTGAATCTAAACTCCGTCCAACTCACCTATCTTGGCTAACTTGCCTAAACGCACGCTAGAATCTCAGCGACTATCCACGATTCTAGCGGGCTGGGGGGCTAACTGTTGGGGTCAAAAACGGTCACAACGAAGTTAACATCCAAATATCCTTAAAAACGGGTAAAAACACTTCTCGGAAAAGAAATTTTCGTAAAGAAACCCTTGCGGAAATATTTTCACGATGAAGTTCTTAAAAAGATTTGATCGAGCCACCAAACACCAATTTTTCGAGAACATCGGACAAACCGATCAACGCTTAGCGACCGAATCGAGCAGGGACCAGGTCGCAACGTTGCGACCGGTCCACGTACGGACCAGGTCACGATTCAATGACTGGACTGTCCCGAACATTAACGAGTAAAGTCACCAGGACATGAATCCGTGCATTCTCGTCTAAATTCCTTAATATTATCTTCTACATGCCACGACAATACAATCTCTCACTCCTATCGATTGGAGTTATCACTTAAACTTTACGATAAAATTGCGGAAAGTTTATTTTTATCGATAAAAATCGTAATAAACGTTTCGAGTCGAAAGACAGCCCAAATAGGACTAAAACGTGATTAGAAACCCACTTACAGTTTTTTAAATAAAAGCCCATAGATAGTACGGCGGTTTATACTTAGTCCCCAAGAAAAGATAAATGTCAAATTTCAGCAGATAATCATGAAGATCGAGAAAAATGGAATATCTCCATTTTCGAGTTATGACGGCTTAAGGGTAGAAGAGGAAAGCTCAAACCGACCTTGGAGGGAGTATATAAGGAGACCAAGGCGAGAGGCACGAAAAAAAGAACTTTTCCAGAGTAAACTTAGCACTTAGAGCAATTAGGCAACTTTTTGTTTTTGTTATTTCGAGCTGCGCCTCAACTAGGTTCTGCAGTCTTAGAGCATCTCCAACCCCACTCCATAATTTACTGCAAAATGGAGTGGGATATGGAGTAATCAACATGCAAAAAAGTGATTACTCCATAGGTTTTTTGTTTGTTCATCACTCCATTTCCCACTCCATTTTGCAGTAAATTATGGAGTGGGGTTGAAGATGCTCTTAGGTTATTAGAACTAGGGAACTCGCCGACAGCACTTGCAGCCAAGGCTCCTACCTTGTTGTAAACGCTCATACGAAAATTCGGAATAAGACTTTTTTTTGCTCTCTTTTTACGATTTCTTATATTTTCATCGTTTTCATTCTCGTATTATGATTGCTTGGCGTGTGGTTTAGCATATATCCGGGACCTTTGGGAAATTAGGGTTTTCCTAACTTTCCTAATTTAACGGAAATCGACGGTGTGAATTTCGGTTCCCACAGTTTTTCCTAAAGATATTCGGAAGAAGTACAGTAGTGAGTTATGTACCCGATTTGTTGTGCTTCCTTTTTTCGCGATTAACCTAGGGGTTTTCCGCAAAATATTCAGAAGAAGTACAACAGTGAGTTATGTACCCAATTTGCTCTGCTTCCTTTTTCCACGATTAACCTAGGGTTTTTCCGCGGTTTAGGGGAGAGCAAGTTTTCTTTTTCCAAAAAGTTTTCAGAAAACGTCTTTTGGTAAAACCCTTAAGGGGTTTGATAAAATTTATTGTTTCCCTTTGTGTTTAGACAGAGAAATTACGAGCTCCTTTTGTTGCTCTTCCTGTGGCAAAATGGCACGGCTAGGTTTTCTATTTTCACAAGAACTGTGGCATTTGCGTAAGCGCAGTGGCTTCTGGAGTTGTTTTACCAGAGTTGTTGCGAATTACGAATTTGTCTTTCGTATTTCTAGACATCGTTTTGATCAAGCGTTTTACGACTATGTGTTAGAGTAATCTTTACCAAGAACTTCTTCCAGGAAGAACTGACACTAATCCTCGACGCCAAGTAAGGGCTGTGTGGGAACAGAAATTCACACCTTTGATTTCCATAATCGGAGGAAAGTCAAGAAACCCTAACTTTACTTGAGGTCCCGGATCCTCTGCGAGAGCCAACGACAAGTGACCAAACAAATACGGAAAATACGAAAGATACCAAACCGAACTCATAGAAAAAGGTATATCTTATTTTGAATCCGCGTAAGAGCGTTACGATCATTACAAGATATTATAAAAGCTTCTACCACAAGAGCTGTCAGCGAATTACTTAGTTCTAGCAACCTAACCTAAAACGTTAAACCTAGTTGAGTCGCAGCTCGATAACAGAAGACGAAAAAGATACGAAAAAGGTTTGATTAATTTCGAACTGAACCCTATGAAAGGCTGCCTACGTACCCTTTTCGAGGATCAAACTGAACGTAGTTCGATTGAAAGAGTAGAACGAGAGATCGAACCGCCTTTGCGAGTTCGTCAAGTAATCGAGTGCCAGTCATAGAAACATGACTTGTCGAGAATAATGCCTAAAGTTTCTAAGTGCAGAGAGTTCTAAGAGTAAAAATAATTTTTCCTTTGCCTCTTCAACCTTTACGTCCTTATATACTCCTACTGGAGGCGGTTTTCTCTTTCCCTTTCTACCCTCGGTCGAGTTTATCGCTTCAAGGAAATATTCCATTTTCCTTCGATCTTTTGAACATGACATTTATCTTCTCCTGCAGAATATAAGATAAACCGTCATAACGATTGGTCTCGATTTCGTATAAAATCGCAAGTGGGCTTCTAGCCGCGTTCTGGACCCTTTCAGGCCATTTTTCTACTTGAGCGTTTCTACTATTTATCGAAAGAGCGCTTCTGAAACGACGTCGATTCTGAAGAAGGTTTGAATTTCTCGTATAGCGGAGGCAGTTCGAGGTGTTTTGTTAATTGTTGCCGTTTTGTACGATCAATTCAAACTTCATACGAGACAACGAGTTCTTACGGTTTTTAAATCGTAAAGTTCCAACGATGACTTTGATCGAGATGAAAGAAGAGCAGGTTCGATCCAATCCCGAAGGAGGGAGCTACGAGGATGGACGAAGGCAGGCTAGTTGATTCAACTCGCCGAATGGGCGAGTTGGACTGCTCGTTCTGTCCAACTTGCCGAACGGGCGAGTTGACCGACTTGCTTGATCCAACTCACCTGTTCGGTTAGTTGGACGGTGCATTCGGTCCAACTCGCCCCTTCGGCGAGTCGGACGAGGGTTGTTTTGCTGTTCGGGAACCGTTTGTCCGAGGCCTGGAGTAACCTTTCTCAATGGCTTATCGTATGAATCATTTTCAGAACTCATACGAAACTCAATTTCGGTTTTTCCGCTATTTTTTAACTATTATTTCTTTCTTTTTAAAGAGAGACATTTTTCTTGAGAACTTTCAGACATTGATTCCGTCGTGACCGATTTTGACCCCAACAAATACCAATGGAGTTCCAAGAGGACTCTCAAGGAGTTCCAAGAGGACTCTCAAGGAGTTCCTCTCTTCTCTCCTAACCTAGAACTATGAATAAAATAAAGCTTAGATAGCATAGCCGTCAACAATGGCTTAGAAACACATAAATAGGGTTTATAGTCGGCCAAGGGTATTTTGGTAACTTTGTGGTGGCTTCTAACTTTCAGTCGGTCATAAAATATGCTCGGCCCGCGTTCTTGCATCACCGTCAATCGACACCATGGGTGCACCGTCTATCGACAGTCCTTCATCTCCTTGACAGCTTCCTCTCGCGAGATAGACTGACCACTCTTCAGTAAAACGAACATAACTTCTGCTATTGGATGCTGATTGACCTCAGACCGGTGAAATTGGAAAGCTATCTCAAAGCTCTATCTTGTGTCAAACGATGGGCTCAATCTAACGCTGGGAAGGTCTCCATCCATAGCTAAACATCTGACGCGTCTGTGTAGCTCTGCACTCAAAAGGCTCCAAAAAATACCAAAATCACCACTTTTTTCCAAATCGACCACGAACCCGTAAATACTCTAAATAGCCTCTTTATCATAGTAAATATTTATTAAAACACTTATAAACCATGGCTAAAAGTGGGTAAAATCCATGGTCTATCAACTTCGTAATTCTTTATTTGAGCTCCCCATATGTTATCATCACTCACCAAAGATATGTCCAACCCAAGCACATGGCATTCGATGTGTGTTATAGTGTACACACCACAATGATAATTAAGTCGGTTAAGACCATTCATAGGTACATAGGAAACAGTGTACGGAGTGATGGTGAGATGCTTATGTACTGTCAATGACTGAACGGCCTTAACAATCCAAGGAATAAGATGCGTGAAAGCTTCCACTTCATTGATTCTTTTTCTACCCCCGCAAATAAACACCTGGATATTCCTAGTCACAAAACTGATGCATAAATCAATCCAATGGTTGCAATTGACCCAGACAGGGAAGTACATTCGATCCACATCGGCATTCCACAACATCCATGTTTTTCCATGAGAAGGCAGTCCACCTTTACTGTATTCCAGTAATAAAGGATCCATCATGTACGCTTAATACCCTTAGTAAAATTCTTGTAATCCTTAGCGATGAGGTCGCTGAAGACGCATGTCAAGAAAGCAACAAGATTCACTTTCCATCGGTTGAATGCTTATGTAGTTTTTAAGCCAAATGCTTGCAGACATAATACGTCCGGCTAGTTCATCGTCTAACATAGATGGACCAATCTGTATATCTCGGTAAACAAAATACAATGCTCTAGTTGTCAATTACTAAGAACATTATCAGAATGATATATACAAAGGAATAACATACGTTCGTGTATCTTGCATAAACGTCAAGTTCCAAATACAAATTACACATACAAACCTCAAGTTCAAAATAAAGCCATTACATAAACGTCAAGTTCCGAATCCATATTACACATACAAACTTCCAAATACATATTACATTAAATAGAGCCATTACATAAACGTCAAGTTCCAAATACATATTACCACCTAGTTCCAAGTTCCAACAACTTTGCTTCAAAGACCTACATTCCATCCCCTAGTTCCAAACTTCCAAGTTCCAACAACTTTTAACGCTTTCTCTTAGTAGTTACCTTTTTATTTGATGGAGCTGTGTCTTTTTTTGCCCATGCTAGGAACAGTGTCAATTTTTCTCTTGCTAGGACCGCTTGGTTGATCATTATTCCCCGCCAATTCTGTCACCAGTAAAGTTATCTTGAGCTGTGTAACCTCAGCCTCCATTTTCCCCAACCTGTCGGTTACAACTGTCTCAAACTGCTCAATTCTCTCCGTAGCTGTCCTGGCTGTGTAACCTCAGTCTCAATCTTCCCCAACCTGTCCGAGAACTGCTGACAGAATTTCTCCCTAAAAGTAGTAAAAGAAGCTTGTACAGACCCTCCAAGAAGTTTTTCATATCTGTGTCAATGTTCCCATTTGATGAAGCAGCTAGTTCTTCTTCCTTGACTATGCTCCTCGGTCCGCATGCTTTCTCTTGTTTCTTCCTGAAACATCAGTTGTGCCATCAACATTCTCTGCAACATGACTATTCTCGCCAATATTAGTATCAGCTGCTTGATCCTCTTCTTCTTCTTTGTATGCTTCTTTAAATTCGGAGCTTGTAGCTTCTTTTATGGGCAATATTCTCAAATAGTCATTTTTAAGTTTTTGTCACAAAAAAAGCCCTCAAGAAAAAAAATGACCAAAATAGCCCCTTTTTATTTTGAATTTTTTTTTTATTTTTTATTTTTTAAAAAAATTTAAAACCCTATCCCCAAAACCCCACCCATTAACTCTAAACCATAAGTCTAGATTAGTTAACCTAGGGTAAAAATACATTTTTACCCATTAATAAAACTTATTTTGGTAATTTTCTTCATTGAGAACTATTTTTGTGACAAAACTTAAAAGGAGTATCCTAAGGAATTTCTCTTCTTTTATTCCCCAAAAACATGATTGCTCCAATCATGTTTTCGTTGGATCATTGTATCCAAAATGCGATCCACGCTTTCATCTTTCTTCTCATCCTTCCTTGAAAAATCAATAGCCAAAAGGACCACTACATCTATGTGGATTTCCATGAATGAATGCAAAATCCTCTAAAAACAATCAAATCATTAGTAAAGTGAACAAGACAATCGAAACATTTTTATTAGAAAAATATATGCATACCTTTTCTGGAAATAAAGTCTCAGCGCCAATGATATCTTCATAAGAACATTTTGCACATCCTCTCCTATTACCACACATAGGACCTGTAAAATTTTTGCTGACTTTTGTGTCACAAATCTCTCTAAAAGCATGAATAGCTTCCATTATCCAAATCTGTAAACCAAACAAGAATCCTTCCATCAGGTACCCCTCATTCTGCTCCAATTTATCACTTGTTTTATCAATCTGCTTTAGCAAGAAATTAAACTAGTACATACCCCATGGGTAATTCCGATGCTTCTCCAAATCCATCGCCAACTTCATGTACAGATGTGGGAAATTCACCTTCTCATCCCTACCCATCACCACACCCATAATAACGCAAAAATAGATCAGCCTCACCCTATCAACCCAAGTCCAGGTATTGCTCTCTTCCAAATACTTTTTTTTATGATGTGCATGTTTATTTTCCCATGTCTTTATCTGCGTGTTCCAAAAATCATCATCATCTTTCCATGTCACGAACCACTGTTCTTCTCTTGCTTCACTTTCAGACCAGTGACAGCATGATACTCTTGCAATCCAAAATGCAAAGGCCTCCTAGCAAAAGTGAACCACTTCTAATGTCTCTTGCTTGTCATCAACTCCTTACACAATAAAGAGTGTACCAGCCTCGCCGAAAACTTCAGATTATTCTTCTTGATAACCATAAAATGCGAGAAAAGGGGATCTTTCATCACTTCATCGAATTTTGGCTTCATTTTATCCTTCAGCAACTCGAGAAGTCCCAGTCGGCAGCTGTTATTAATCTTCTTAACCTGAGGTTCCAAACCCTCACCTTATAGACAACTAGGAAACTCCAACTCCATACCTGAAAAATGAACAAAATAAAACACAGTAGCTATCAATAACCAAAATCACAGCTCAGTAAATTAATGTCTCTTAATACTCTATCAATAAACCAATGTCAACACCAATGCAACTCAACAACTAGCATCAAAGGATTAGCATTCTCACAGTATCAAATCCAATTTTCGAGTCTTTTATTTTTTTTTTTTAAGAACAAAACCTAAAATTCCTAAATCTATCCTAAAACTACGATTTAAGGCATGGGCTGTGTGCGAAATCGTCTCTAATCATCACCTTAACACACGATTGAAGCCTAAACATCCCAACAAACTCAAAAAAATTCATCTTTTACCTTTGTATTTTCAAACTCTAGAAGTGGAGATAGAGTTTCATACCTTTGCAGATCGAACAGAAGTGATAGATTCGTAAAAAGCTCATGAAATTGTATGAGTTAGGCTGAAGAATCGTCCAAATCAGAGTGAAATTTAGTGAGTTAGGGTTTATGAACTTGAGACTTTGATTTTCTCCCCGTTGTTCATGGAGAAGATGAGAAATGATGGGTTTCATCCCAAAAAAATCGAGTTTAAAGAGTTGAAATCGTGTTTGGTCGGTTCAAATCAAGTGGGAATCAAACCGGATATAACCGAAGAAAACCAGGAAATCGATTTGGAATACTTACTCGGGCACGGGATCGATCGGTCTACAATTAGAAATCGATCGATCCAAATGAAATCGACCTTTTCCGATCGAGTGAAATGGACCAGGTCGATCAGTATATGCTCGGCGTTTTCTTTTCGTTATGTATAATGATCTGGATCGATCGATCTGATCGACCTGGTGATAACAGATCGATCGGTCCCGCTTGATCGAGCACATTATTTAATATATTTTAAAGGGATATTTAACAATTGTTTTGTTAATTATAATTACGAAATTAAAATTAAAATTTTAAAGGCATTATTGGCATTTTGAAAATAATTAGCCAAATGGAACATAAAGTATATGAGATTAGTCTAAAGGACATAATTATCATTTTTTGGTCGAAATAAACAATTTTCCCCTTTTCAAATTACATAGTTATTCTTTACTATAAGATGGAAATAAAGAAAGAAAAAAAGAAAACAAAAAAACATTAATTGGGCATATATAAAAAAATTAACAAGATTAGATAAAAAGTTTAGAAGGAATGAAATCATGCAATAGACTTTGGAATTTCTACGCTAAACTTTTAAAGTTTAAGAATTTGTCAGAATTTAAATCTACTGGACTAATTTTAAAGAAGTGTTACTACGAACACAAAAAGAAATTATAGATAAGCCTTCCAAAATGCTTTTAAATTTTTTTTTTATGAATACAGGATTGTTTCTTCTTTTCTTTAGACATGGCCCTGCTTGCTTAGTAAACGTTAAACTTATGTTTTTGCATGAGTTCAATTAGACAGTTCAGCATATTCAAATTCGTCCATATAGTTCTAAGTTTTAACCAATTAGACAGTTCAGCATATTCAAACTCACATTAAGCGGACTTATTTTGTATGACTTACATCGACTGGTTTCTTATTTAATTGCTAGGAAATGACATTAAAATCTGAAAGTGGATGATATCAAAAACAAAAACAAAAAACTGAAAGTGGAATACATATAGGACGGTGGTTAAAACGAATTTTATAAATATTAACTTTGGACATGACCCTTATCCGTCACGAAATTTAATTTCCAACAACTTTTAGTTTCTAATATATGTAAAAGCAAGTGGAAATCTCATACTCTTCCATTTTCATTTGCCCCAAAAGAATAATTGGATCGAATTTATTTCAAATTATTTTTCATGTCTTGCTTTGTTGCCTTAATGAGCTACAAATCACCTGTCACTAATAGAAAATGAGGTGATTTCCCTTTTTATTTGTCAACATCACCAATATATTTAAAAACTGGACTGATACTCTTCGGAAGGTAAACAATGTATAAAGAAACAAATCAATAAAGCATAACTCTAACAGAGAGGACCAGGAGTGGATTTACATTCGACAGTGTCAAAGGGTACGGCACGTTCGCCAAAATACTACTGATAATCTGGTAACAGTTATACATCATAATTAATTCGTTCGAGGGCAGTTGATTAGTAATTACCAATAACCACTAAAATCAAAAATAAATAATGTTTTGAGGGCTGAATAATAGATCCAAGGTTCTACTATTCAGACCTTCAAAATATAAAGGTTTGAAAATCTGTTGAAAAGCAAAAAACCTCATAATTTAAGAGTTTGAGAATTTGTTAGAAATGCCTTTAATTTAATATAAATAAATTACTTTATTTTTATTATGGCATTATTTCAATAAAAACTAGTGTTAGAAGATGGATAACATAAACGTACAAGAGAGCAATATAATTAAATTAACTCTTTTAATGGGTATTTATATAATTACATGCACTAGCATTTTTACTATTTGAATATGTGGAGGGCGGCAGTTTCAAATAAAACATGATAGGTTTTAGAAAATACTCCATTAATTTCATAATAATTATCGTTTTAGAATTTAATATTTAAGTCTCGTTTTATGTTTTAATGCGTTGATTTGATAGCTTTTCTAATTTTATTACTATTCTTTTAGTTTGTTAATGAACATAATCAAATAAAATAATATATTTATTAGGAATAAATATAATTTTTTTAATCAGTGCAAAAAAAAACTAAAACGACAATAAAATGGAGAGAATATATTTTTATAATATTTCAAGTTTTGGTGTATAATAAATATTGTATGTTTTAAGGCTTACAATTTTATTTGGACATTTCTATCACCAAAGTGCTTACTTTTCAGTTACACACCCAGAAAAGAACTTTGAAATTACGTTTGCTAAAACTTGAGTAGTGGAATGATGCGTACCATACTTGTGATACTTGCAAATGAGGTCGAAGCATGGAGAAAGATCAAGTGGTGATTACATGGTCAGTAAATAAGCTTGAATCATATAAAAATTAACGAATCGACCGTTGACTAGTTGGTGATGCCCACATACCGATAGAGCATGCGTAGGAGCCCACTGGTGGGGTGCTCGGAGCGTTATAAGTGATAACGGAGCAAACTCCAGCGAGTGTGGAGGCATGTGGTGCAATAAGGATGTAGTTTTATGAGAGAGGGTAATTGTAACATCTTGGTTTGTGGTATATGGCATGTCTATGTTTAAAGGATTAAGACTTAATTTGGTTATTTATATCATTAAAATGCACTTATCTTTTTGGTCACAGATCTATAAGCAACTCCAAAGTTAAGTGTGCTTGAGCTGGAGTAGTAGAAGGATAGTTAATATATCAAGATAAAAAATTCCCGATACCATGAGAATAATGTCAAAGCACATGAAATATCACATAGTGATTACATGGTCGATAAACAAATCTTTTGAGCCAATGAAAAATATCATATCGACTATCGGCTAGGATATCACTTCCAGGATATCGCGACTCGCTTCCCGTTAGGTCACCCATCCTTGCAATACTCCAGCTCATGCATGCCTAACTCTCGAGTTTTATGGATGTGTGACCGAAAAGGTAGCTCACTTTAGTGACATTGTTGGCAAACCTAATTCTTTTAAGTCTTTCAACATACACTACCATATACCACAAATTGAGATGTTATAATCACTCACTCTCATAGAACGCAGTGTCCTCCATGTTCGTCACCCATGTTAGTATGTTCCCACATAGGGCTCCACGCTCATTAGATTTGAATCTGATACAAATTGTTGCACCTTGACAGTTCCTGCCAGCTATTCTCCACAATCTTTTTTCGGATCGTTAGCCTTATAACCCGACAATATTTGTTGCGTTAATTGTTTGAAGGCACGAGATACGTGTTGAGACCCTGCAATCACCAGGTGACATTTCCTCATGTTTTGGCCTCAATTTACAATATCCCGACTTATTTCTCGATAGGTCACTCGTCCTTTAATTACTCTTTCTTAAGCATGCTTAACTTTGGAATTTTAATTGGATAAGTGACCGGAAAATTAAGTGTATTTCGCTAACATAAGCATACAAATAAACTATCTTAAGTCTTTTAACATACACTACCATATCACCAAAAAGAATGTTAATATTCTGAGTTTGAGTCAGTTTAAAAGTTAGTAAAACTTATACTGTTTTCTGTAAATTTCATGGATGTCAATTTTTTCCCAACTAAATTATATCTACCAATATATGTCGATACTATTTAAACTATGTAAAACTGAATATATGGAATTAAAAATCGTGTGAAAATTTTAAAAATAATATATTTTAAGTTTCTTGAGATTTCAACTTAAAACTATTGGTAATAAATGGATTGGCTCAAGTCTCTTATTAGTCGATTTAAATTTCAATGTGGGACCTCAACACATCCCTTCAAGATGCATCATGGCTCTGATTGGTCCATCTCGAATAGAATCTCACTTCTGTAGTGATAATAAATCATTTTTGGCCCATCCTACTTGGGTCAACATACGAGACTCTGATACCATATTAACTTTTATGGACTTCCAACTTAAAACAAATAAAAAGATTGACCTTAATCCCTTATATATTAGTATTGTGCCTTTAAGTTTTCGGGAATTTTTCAAATATAACCTATATATTCATTTGAAACATAAAGGTTTACCCCATATTCAATCAAATGCAAAATTAACCTAAAACCAAACAAAAAACCAGAAAGTTATTCTACGATTTTATCCTTCAGAATTCTACTTTTAATAGATAGAAGTTTACGGTGTAGACCTCCTAAGAAGTCTACTATGTAGACTTACTCCAAAGTCTACATCGTAATTTGATCTATTAATTCTATTTTAAAAATGTATAAAATAATTTGTGTGAAATGTTTTATAAATCATCAACATAAAAACCAATACGAGGTATATACATTAAAATTTAATATAAATGAAATATTTAAATTAATATATATATATATATATATATATATATATATATATATATTGTAACCATGTATTGTACAATGGTTATTGGTATGATCCTGATCAGGATTGGAATCAATGGATTGAAGACAATGTATGGGTCAGCTATACCACTGATCATGGTGCAGTTTAATGGACAGTATCATACTCTTATTGGCATGATCTATGAGGTTCTGGATAGAGAGAAGAGAAGAACTGTTGGTACTGCCTTGAAACGACTTGAACAAAGAGGATTCAACCAACTGAGCTTAACAGGAGCTATGGAGACCATTCACCTTGTCCAAATATGTATGGAGAACAAGGAAAACATGTCAGGAAGTTTCTGGGTTGGGCTATATTTGGATCTAGGCGAAATAAGGCCTTTTCGGTCCAAAAGGAGAGTTGCAGCCAGAATCTTGATCCACTTGCTTTCTAGCTGGCCTAACAGGACGCGGAGGATATAAAGCTCATTAGGAGACACTCCAAATCAAGTTCAAGTCGTGGCCCATCATAAACCAAAGAAGAACCAGCTTGTTGGTTTGATTTAATTGCAATGTAATAGATTTAGTTTATTGGGCTTTCATTTAATTTAAACCAAAGACAATTAGGATTTTAAAATAAACCAATTTCGTGGGTTTAGACTAGAGATTAGATTAAACCACCTCGATTTACATCAAGGGTTAGTTGGCGATTTCTTTTAAAACTTGTATGCAGCTTTCATTCTTTTTCAATTTTGAATCTAAGAATTTTCCAGCAGCTTTGCTTGCTTTATCTCTTGCTTTCTCTGTTCAGCTTAAGGAACATTGATCTCACTTAAAGGAAGGAATTCTTTGTGAATCTCATCTTAGACAATACAAGGTGATCTTGTGTCTTTGAGTAGCAAAACAGCTTCTGAGCAATCCATAGCTCTTTACGCACCAAGATTTTGATTCTAAAATTTTTATGGTTCATAGATTCATAGAAGGTTACGATTATTGGTGGGTCACTTTCGTTTGAGCTTTTGTGGGCTTGGAGAAGACTTCTGTGTGCTAGGGAAGTTATCTCACTAATTTAAGGTATGAAATCGAGTTTTTATCCAGATCTGTTCGCGAAGAAGACTTCTGGGTAAGTCTGTTGAATGGTTGTTTAAAGATGGTTGTTGAAGGTTACGATCGTTAGTTACATGCAGTGTATGGAGAATGGTTGTTGAAAGATGGCTGTTGGAATTTTGTGGTTGATAAGTTCAAAGGAGCGAGACTGTTCCTTTTGAGTGAAGGTTCGACACATGCTGAACTTGTTGCAATGGCTCAAGAAGATTAAAACCTGGACATAAACACAGAGTCTGTGCAGTTAGCCTACTCATTACCAGAGGCAATGATGCAACGGATGGCTCCAAACACCCCTCCTATTCATGTTACAAGTGATAGACAAGTTCGGAACTTGCTCGAGATAGCTAAAACACATGAAGTACGTCTTTGTGTATCAAGCCTTAGCAAGATGAGAGCTGTTTCAGAGGAAGGGGAAGAGGATGATGAATAGGATGAAGCTTATGAAGGGAATAAATATGATGAAGGGGATGAAGATGATGACGATATGGCTGAAGATGAAAATCATGATGGGGACGAGGATGCTGATATCCAGGTTGTTGCTGAAACGGTTGATGATGCTGATGATTACAGTGAGTATGGGAAGGTTAAAGATGAGGATGAGGATGAGGAAGAAGATGATGATATGTGTTTTGAAGATTTCAAAGGGACATATGGTAGTGAAGGAGGAAGATCATATGGTAGCAGGATCTATGTCAACCAGAGTTTTGCTAATAAGGATGCATTGGTTACAGAGTTGCGGTTGACAGCGGTGAGGCGTAAGTTCTCCTTCGGAATATACAAGTCATCGAAAACTCTCCTTGTAGCAACATGTCGGGTTAATGGTTGTGGATGGAAGATCAGAGCGAGTGTAAAACATGGGACACACTTTTTGGGTAACCAAGTATGTGGAAACTCATACATGTTCTGTGGGAGACAGAATCGCCCAGCGGAAAGTAAAGCGTGGTCCGGGGAGACAGAAGAAATCAAGATGGTAATCTTGGTTGGAGCTATCTAGGATGAGAGGACGCACGCCCCGGAAGCAACACATGGTTTATAGGTGCTCGGTCTGCAAAAAAACTGGTCATACGCGTCCACAATGTAAGAACTGACGTGGACGACCTTCTCGTTAGTTGTCCAGAAGACTAAACTCCTGGACGACCTTCTCGTTAGTCGTCAGAAGACATAACTCCTGGTCGACCTTCTGATTAGTCGTCCAGAAGACTATCTATATGCGTATATGTTAAGACTTTGTGTTATGAACTTCTCTGTATTGCAATTTATCTACTTCTGTTATGGGTTTACGTGTTATGAATTTATCTATGTTATGAACTTAATTGCAACATAAAAAGACAACAACTCCACCATTAGATTAGATTATCCGAAAGGTTACAACACTACCAAACTAATTTCCTACGAAATGATAGTTTGGTACGAGGGTAGGTTACAGAAAACTGCATCCTATCCTGGCCCTGTTACAAAAACATCACCTTCCTAATCTGTCATACAAAAGCACATTTCATCCCACAAGTTCAAGTACAAATAAAACAGCATTAACCTTGCTCGTCATAAGTTCCTAGGTTCTCATCATTGTCTTTGTTCTCTTTTGCATGGCCTTCAGGAGTCTCCTTAAATATATTCAACGCCATCTTCTACCTTATAGCCTTCGCGTTCTTGTTACAAAAATCTGGAGGAAATGACATCCCAAGAGCATGACATTCGATGTACTTCAGAGCGAACACGCCACAATCACCAGCTCGGCACTGAGCTAGTCCAACGGTAACTCTCTCATATGTGTAAGGCTTCAGTGTGTGTTTGACACGTTCTTTGATAGAGTCAGCGCACTCAACAAGCAGATAAGGGACCATGTTGACAAAAGGCTCCATCAGCACATCGAGGTCTGCAGCTTTAATATGTGTTAAAATGGTTTCCCAGATGACTATGTGCCTCTTAGGGATCGATATCCAAATAGAAATCCAATTCTCGATCCTGAATTTCACTGGCGCATAAATATCATCCACATCCAACCCCCAAACCTTCATAGATTGGCAAAATGTTGTTACAATGCATGCATGATAATTTCACGCCCCACCAGGGAGTCTTCTTCCTAAGCCGTTGATGTCGTCCTCGTCGCTCTTAAAGTCCGGTTACTTGTGGGACCACTGCCGAGAAAATACATGATCAATAAAGCACAGTCTCTCGCTCCTGAAATGATGTGGATTATCTTGGTACCGTTGCCTCTGTACATTAATAAAAGCATCCAAATGCTGCATATAAAACAATACATGTAAGAGATACTTATCAGAGGACTTACGCTTAAGTCGTCTAATAAGTCTTCTGTTAAGTCTTCTAGAGAAGACTTACCAGACGACTTAAGTGTAAGTCGTCTGATAAGTCTTCTAGAGAAGACATAACAGAAGACTAATTGGTAAGTCGTTTGTTAAGTCTTCTAGAGAAGACTTACTACTGGTAACATCTCAGCATAGTCCTTGTGGACGAAGTTGATCACGCTAGTCTGCAAAAATAAAAGATATCAACTCAGATAACAAAGACTGAAATCATCCAGAAAAGACTTACCAGACGACTTAATTTAAAGTCTTCTGTGAAGTATTAGGGAGTGAAGTTTAAATACATGTCTGCCAATGGCGTCTATTAAAAATCTGCGTCCTTTGCCACCATTGTAAGCCAGCAACAGCGGAGACGATCTGTTTGGTAGGTGATGCTCAAAATTAGCACCAACTTCTGGCAGAGCAAAGTATGCCCACACCTGGAGAACTTGAACAAACCTATCAACAGTGTATGAATTTGATTCCAAATTTACACCCTTCAAATACTCCATCAGCACCTTAAACGCCACTCTCCCCCAAGGATAATTCTCAAATCTTTCTAAATCCATCACTAGCCTTGCAAGACTAGTCCATGTAGCGGTTGAGTACTTTCTCCCTTCAATGAATCCAGTGAAAATGGCAAGGTATCTGAGCCGCATGCGATCTTCCCGAGACCACTCCTCGCATCTCCCAAATGATGCTTTTATATGTTCAGTAGTTGGCCCAGCATCAACATTAACACCCATCATCTCCCAGAAAGCAGCCATCTCCTTCGTAACCTCAACCCTTTGATTTTCCAGGTCCTCGATGTAATCGCAGTTCAGACTAGTGAGGTGTTCAAACTCCAACAGTGAAAACCTCACCGGTTGTGGACCAACGAGACTCCAGAGCTCCTACTTCTTCTTGATGTTAAGCTGGAAACTGAGCATATAATGAACCAGCCTTGAAGCCCAACCAAAATTCAGCTCCTTAAAGTTGATGAACACTCCCAACTTCGACTCCTTCAGATCCTCATATTCGTCAGCGTTTAGAGCTTGCCTTAGTGCAGTAAATAGCTTCGAGTCACCAATGTGATAAGAAATGCTCTTCAGTGCAGGGGCTCTTCTCATAATGTATACATCCTCTGCGAGACTGCTGGTAAATCCATTTTCCGGCCTGCAAAACAATCAAAAACAAGCATCTCAAACACATAACAAGCGCACTATTCTAAATACAAATACTGGAAGACTTGCATGTAAATTTTAGTGAGAAGACTACTGAGACGACTTCCGGGAAGTCTTCAACAAAGTCTTACACTCTGGAAGACTTCCAACGAAGACTTAGGTCGTCTGGAAGACATCCAAGAAGTCTTCTACGAAGTCTTACACTCTGGAAGACTTCCAGGAAGTCTTCTACGAAGTCTTACACTATGGAAGATGATGTCTTGCATATTTTCATTGTTTTATCCATTCATCCATGAGCATTTTCATCATATAGATTAGGATTTAGCCATGTCTAGGTTGCATTTTGCATTCATTGTCCTTATTAGGTGTTGGAGTGTGCCATGGAGTGATTTGAGATGTTTGGGAGCATTGTGATCCAAAAGGGGGGTGAAAGATGAGCATGGATGGAGCCTTTAGAGAAATATTCTGTTGCTAACATTTTGTGTAGACACCGAAGATTGAGTTAGCTTTCTAATGGAAGTGGTTTCAAGTCATTTGAAGATGTAATGAAGGAGTTACGACCAATTTACTAGAGGCATATCCATCCTGTTCGAGCATCCTGGAGCGACCTCTCAGAGCGACCCACCAAGGTCGCTCCCAGCCAGAGCGACCAGCCTGGAGCGGCTATCTCAGTCGCTCCAGCCAGAGCGACCAGCCAGAGCGACCAGCCAGAGCGACCAGCTCAGGTTGCTCGCGTTTTAACGGGGCGAGACACGAAGAAACGCGTCGGGAGCGACCTCTTGGAGCGGCTATGCTAGGTCGCTCTGTGTATTTTGCTTGGATGATTTTTATGTTATTTCAGGGGCCTTTTGGTCATTTGTTTTGTCGTTTTACATTGCCTAAACCTAAGTTAAGTACTTTTGTAAGCCATTGGAGACAGGGGATCTCTTTGGTGGAGAACAACTAGTAAAACTTCTGGAGATTCAGATTGCTTTCATCTTGTGTTCTTGTTGATTTCTTGTCTATTCCTCTACATGATTAATCTGAAATCCAATATGGGTTTAAAAGGAATCATGGAGATTAGTGAGTAATCACCTTTTGAATTCATGGGTTAGGGAGATCAAGGG
>NC_027749.1:34730070-34732293 GCF_000695525.1 Brassica oleracea var. oleracea
TGCATCTTCTGAGTTGGCCACTCAAAAGTTGATCAATAGGCATTTCCCACCCGAAAGGTGTTTGATGAAATGCCTGAGACAACTCTCCTAGGCTTTTAGTATACTTTGCCAAAGACATTTGTTGTTAAAGGTGTTAAGATAGCTAATAGACTTGTTAGTAATGATTGCTTTCACATTATTCAACCAAAGACATTTGATGTTTGAGATATGTTAGCAAATGAGTATTCATCAAGACATAGAGCTTGCTTAGAATTGTGTCTAGGCTTAAGGTCGATAGTTTGATTGATCGTTTCCCATCCTTAGTTCGATACTTGATCACCTAAGGTCTAATCCCTATGCCCATGAGTTCTCTTTTCCCTTAGTCAAGAAAGCATCATTTTGTAATTGCTTTCTAGTATTAGTAGTAGTTTAAAACCCATATAAATCATTGATTGCATTTAGATTAAGTGAGTAATTGCATTCTCAGTGCTTTGATATCCCTTAGAACTGGTTCGACAATCTTTTATACTACAACATTTGTTTTAGGAGACGGAAAACTCCTAACATCAAATTGGCGCCGTTGCCGAATTCTGAGTAGATTTGAACATTGAGATTTAGTTACTTACTTGAGACTAAGTCATTTTTATTTTCTTTTGTTACTGATTCTCCTTTTTCACCTCCCTTTCATCTACAGGTGTATGAACTTACGGAGCAGGAGTCCATCAAACTTAGTTCCAAGAGCAGCAGACATCAGAGCTTTAGAGAGAGAGTGTGCTAGAAAGAGAAGAGAAGAAGAACAACATGCTCACTTGCAGAGATTGGATACTGATATGGGAGACATACCTCAAAATGATGCGAACGCCAATGGATCTCACAACGTTCCACCACAGCGAGCAGCTCGACCCATTGGCCCTTATGACCGCCCCAACATTCATGGTCATAGATTGGCAATCCGAGCACCCGCCGTGGCAGCCAACAACTTTGAGATCAAATCCGGACTCCTCAACGTGATCGAGAACAACAAGTATCATGGCTTGGCTCTAGAGGACCCGTTTGGGTATCCCTCTCTCACTCACGCAGAGACTGTATGATTTAAGTGTGGGGGAGGTACCAAGTATTTGATCACGTTTGCTTTGATGATTTTGAGTCTCATGCATTGCATTATACATACATATTTGCATGAAAAAACATACATATTTGCATAAAAAAAAAAACAAAAACAAGCATGTAGTTGCATCATTTGCATCCTTAGGATTGAGTCTACAGCATCTAGGATTGCATTCATGTTGCATTTGGAACAATGATTGGGATTGCCTTATAGCTTAAACTTCTCTTGGAAAACTTGTATGCTTTGTGCCTTGAAAGCTCCGCTTGAAACTTGTTGTGCTGTGTGAGATTTATATAGCCTTGAAACCAGCTCCAAATGAACCTGAACTTAATGAATCTAATCTCTCTTGCATATGGGCATTTGCATACTTAGTCATGGATCTCATACACATTTGGGTTATCTTATTCCATTCATTACCTTTTTGTTAACCCAAATGGCACTCCGCACCCTTAAACCCTTACCATTCTTTGAGATCAACATTGATTTTCTTGAGTGAGGCCTCTTCTTGATAGCTTGTCATGTACACAATCTTGAGTATTGGGAGCGACATAGGTTTGTTCTCATCTTTGGCTAGCAATAGGAACCTCATTTGAGCTAGCATCTAGGATGGTGGGTGAGTTTGTGTACTCTAAGTTCTTTTATCTTGGGTTTGGGAAGTGAAAAAAAAAAAAAAAAAGAGGATAAAAATGACTAAAGAGAAGTCAGAAGATAGAAATACCCTAGGGACAAGAGATGTTAATGAGAGAAAGCTCTAGATAAGAAAAGTGTTGTAAAAAAAAAAAAAAAGGGAATAGGGAAAAGTTAGAGCTAAGGGTTGAGAAAGATATAGAGTCCATAGTGGTTAAAAGAAAAAGAAAAAGAGAGAGAGCAAGAATGTTTATCGGGTGAAAAAAGGGATTTGTGGAGTTTGATGTAACTTAGAAAAGGGTAGAAGGATGAGAACCAATCTATGTATGCATCAGTTGCTTCCTTTTTTAGATAGATTTTGCATAATGATCAGGTTCCTGTTTTTGAGTGATAGCTAGAAAAAATGCTTTGGAAACCCTTCTTTCATTCTCATGAAACCAACCCTTGTTCACCAAGCCAAATGACTAGGATCAATTATCCATTTGCAATAATTCACTTGTTTGCATTGT
>NC_027749.1:34732299-34749588 GCF_000695525.1 Brassica oleracea var. oleracea
GGATGGAGCCTTTAGAGAAATCTTCTGTTGCTAAGATTTTGTGGCGACACATAAAATTGAGTTAGCTTTCTAATGGAAGTGGTTTCAAGTCATTTGAAGATGTAATGAAAGAGTCACGACCAATTTACTAGAGGCATATCCACCCTGTTCGAGCATCCTGGAGCGACCTCTCAGAGCGACCTACCAAGGTTGCTCCCAGCCAGAGCGACCAGCCCGGAGCGACTATCTCAAGTCGCTCCAGCCAGAGCGACCAGCCAGAGCAACCAGCTCAAGTCGCTCGCGTTTTGACGGGGCGAGACACGAAGAAACGCGTCGGGAGCGACCTCCTGGAGCGGCAATGCTAGGTCGCTCCGCGTGTTTGGCTTGGACGATTTTTATGTTATTTCATGGGCTTTTTGGTCATTTTTTTTGTTGTTTTACATTTCTTAAACCTAAGTTAAGTACTTTTGTAAGCCATTGGAGGCAGGAGATCTCTTTGGTGGAGAACAACTAGTAAAACTTCTTGAGATTCAGATTGCTTTCATCTTGTGTTCTTGTTGATTTCTTGTCTATTCCTCTACATGATTAATCTGAAATCCAATATGGGTTTAAGAGGAATCATGGAGATTAGTGAGTAATCACCTTTTGAATTCATGGGTTTGGGAGATCAAGGGTTATTAGGTTAGTTCTAGGATGTTTTAGTGTAGATCATTCTTGTTCCTTGCTAGTAGAGTATTCATAATGCATCTTCTGAGTTGGCCACTCAAAAGTTGATCAATAGGCATTTCCCACCCGAAAGGTGTTTGATGAAATGCCTGAGACAACTCTCCTAGGCTTTTAGTATACTTTGCCAAAGACATTTGTTGTTAAAGGTGCTAAGATAGCTAATAGACTTGTTAGTAATCATTGCTTTCACATTATTCAACCAAAGACATTTGATGTTTGAGATATGTTAGCAAATGAGCATTCATCTAGACATAGAGCTTGCTTAGAATTGTGTCTAGGCTTAAGGTCGATAGTTTGATTGATCATTTCCCATCCTTAGTTCGATACTTGATCACCCAAAGTCTAATCCCTATGCCCATGAGTTCTCTTTTCCCTTAGTCAAGAAAATATCATTCTCTAATTGCTTTCTTGAATTAGTAGTAGTTTAAAACTCATCTAAATCATTGGTTACACTTAGATTAAGTGAGTACTTGCATTCTCAGTGCTTTGATATCCCTCAGAACTGGTTCGACAATCTTTTATACTACAACATTTGTTTTAGGAGACAGAAAACTCCTAACATCAGAAGACTTCCAGGAAGTCATCTGAGTAGTCTTTCTGAATAAATAAAAAAATTGTTTCTTTAAAAGATGGATGACTTACAGTCGGAGAAGATATGGTCTCCAACGACACTAGCGGTTACAGATCTGCAAAAATCGACGGGAAAAGAAGAATCAAGACTACATTTTTTAGGGTTTTACGGCGGCTAAACGCCTTAAGACAAGAGAAATAACTTACCGGCGGCGGAGTTCAATGAGACGCGGTTTCAGATCTGAAACAAAGGAAGCGGATGGTCAGTTTAAACTACTAAATACTCTACGCAATGAAGGAGAAACAAGATTCGTCGTAAGAGGAGAGATTACCGGCGGTGAGAACGACGGAATACGAGAGATCGCCTTCGTAATCGCCTCTGAAGAGAAACGGCGCTAGGGTTTTGGAAAGTTGTGAAAAAATAAAAAAAATGGTATTTATATGTCTGCTAAATGATCCGGTTAGGTTTAAAAATACATTGGTAAAATAAAGGATTCGGTCCGGTATGGATGACTTCCCGGTAAGTCGTCCATCTAAAATTATTCTAGACCCTAAACATAACCCCTAAACTTAATTAACTAACTAAACACTTCATAAAATCAAATTAAACTTTAAAAGTATTTACTATACACAAAAATAAACACTTACAGGTAAAAATTTAATTTTTCAAAAAAACATTCAAGCTTTCCAAAATCTAACCCTCAGAATACATACAATACTACAACATATGTTGCCAAAACCTAGACCAAAGAATACCATGATTCACTACCTACATTCATCTATGTTGAAAGCAATTCAATTTTGTTATATTTTAATTTGTATCTCTTAAAACTGTTTATAATTACATGATTTTAATTTTTCGCTTATCAAAATATTTTTTTAAAAATTTATAAATTATTTTTAAGATCAGCTACACCAGAAGACTTACTTGGAAGTCATCTAGAAGACGTCTAGCATCTCAGACGACTCAGACGACTTACTGGGGCTATATCTGTAAAAATGACTTATGTTTTTTTGTTTGGTCACAAGGAGCTGGCTGTAATTTCACAAGGATTTTAGGTTAGTTTTGCATTCGATTCAAGTTTGGGTATAAGTTTATATTTAAAATCAAGTTATGAATCATATTTGGCAAATTTCCCAAATATTAAAAAGGCTTCATTAAAAGTCTACAAAAATATGACTTTATTTTTTTTGTCTTATGTTTTTTCTCATAACTCTATCTTATTTTACATGTATTTTCTTCTATGGATTTTATGTTCTCTTCCCAAAAATGTAAGATTTTCATATATAGATTTTAAATATGTGTTTTATATTTATATTTAAATAAAGTTACATATTCAAACTATATGTTTTTACTTTAATATGTATTTATCTTATAAACTATATTTTATAATTTTCAAATCTAGAGTTAATTTCACATTTTTTAATATATATATATTTTCAGATCTAAATATTACATGGTAAGATAAATATGCAGATGAAGTCTACTTGAAAGTTAAGGTTGGTAAACTTCAAGTAAAGTCTACTAACCTTCAAGTAAAGTCTACTAACCTTAACTTTTACGTAGACTTCAAGTAAAGTCTACTAGCCTTAACTGTTATGTATACTTCAATACTCAAATATGATTTATGTCTTTGTCTTATAATTTTATCTTGTTTTGCAGGTATTATCTTCCAAAGTTTTCAAATTATCATTCTCAAGAGTGAAAGATTTACATATATTGATTTTAAATATGTAGTTTGTGTTTATATTGAACTAAATTTATAGATTCAAACTCTATGTTTTGTTTTGCTACTATTTCATCTTAAAAACAATATTGAAATCTTTTCCAGAACAAACTATTTTCAAATTTTCTAAATGTGAGTTACTTAAATCTGAATTTTTTTTTAGTGTTGACTTCTAAAGAAGTCTACATAAAAATTAACCGTACTAAACTTCAAATAAAGTTTACTAAACCATAAAATTTAAGTATATTTCATAAAAAGTTTACTAAAATATGATTAAAATTTTTTATCTTAGTTTTTTCCCATAGTTTTATTTTATTCGGAAGGTACTCTTTTCCAAGACTTTATTTGAGCCATCAACATTATGAATAATCAAACAAATTCGATTTTTTAATAAATTACTTTGTAATAATTTATCATTATAAAATATTCATTTATAAATAATTATTTTTGATGCATAATCTATAAACATTGTATTTATTTTTTAGTTGTGTTTCACTTATACGATATTATTAATTTTTGTTAGCTATCACTTTTTTCACAAGATACTCTAATTAACCAAACAATTAAGTTCCTCATAAGATAAAACAATAATTAACACACATGTGAGAAAAAGAAAAACTATACTAACATTCCAAAAAGTTTCACGAGTAAAAATAATCAAAAAAACTTTCCAATATGTCTCAAGTGTATACTTTAAAACAATAAAAATAGAGAACAAGACTTCTAAGACCATGTGCAATGGACCACTTGAAACATTTTCTTCAATTGTCGAATGGTTACAATGGTAGTTTTGAAAAAGGAAAAAAAGAGTATGTGCATTAACTCTTGTTGAATTCATTCAACTAGTTGAAAACATAAAAATGGGATTCACATGAAAAATATGGACCAATCAATTTCAATTTGTATCTTTCACGCTTTCAAAAAGAAAGTGAAAGAATGGAAAGTCTATTTCTTTCAAACATAAATATAATCCCTAAATTCTAATTGGTTCTTGAGTTTAGTCATATTTTTTTTTCACTCTATTTGTTTCAAATGAAATATTTTGTAGTTAAACTTTTTCAAAAAGTTGTTTACATCATAATTCCTCATTTTTATGCTCTATAAATAGGGACTTGGTTCATTTAATATTTAATTTTTAAAAAATTAAATATTAAATCATTATGTGGAAAAGAAAATGTGATGTGGATTTTAAAAAGGTAAAAAGAAGCTGTTGAATAAAGACAACCATTGTGCATAGTCTAAGTAAGTCTACACTGATTAGTTAACAATCTAATCAAACAAGATATTTGTTGGTTTCATAATTATCACATTAACTTTTGAATCATTCAAGACCGTTAAGATTCAATAACACCCATCGTAAAACAATAAAATCGTGAAAAACATAATGAATAATACACAAATACACTTTTAATAGAATTTTCGATGTAGACTTCAACTGCAGTCTACAAAAGTAGACTGTCATGGAAGTCTACACTTATTAGTGAATAACATAGTAAAACAAAAAAAATTGATAGTTCCATAATTATAACATATTAACTTTTGAAATTTATTCAAGACGATTAGGATTCACTAAAAAACACTGAGAAATAATAAAATTATGAAACCCTTAATTAATAATACATAAATTAACTTTTAATAGAATTTTCTACATAGACTACATATTTAGTTTCTAAAATCGTAGACTTGCATTGCAGTCTACGGATGTAAACTTTCATATACGTCTATTCTTTGGGTTAGCTTTTGCAATTGCAAAATTCACGGATTATTTTCCCTATTTTAAATGTTGTGATTTTATATAAGAATACTGTGTTTTAGTCAACATTTTGAAAAATGTTAGTTTTGCAATTGACAAGAATTCATTCAGTATTTGACTTTCAAAAGTATACTTCATTTTTAGTCTAAATTTTTAAATTTTTTAAAGGAAATTAGTTTTGTAATTGACAACAAAGTTTGACTTTTTACGAGTAGATTTAAATGGACGACTACAAATTTTTATACTTCCTATGAAGTCTACTCTCAAATAGGACGGGGTTAGTTTTGCGTTTGACCAAAATAAAATAGTAGACTTCATATGAAATCTACTACTCTTAGAAGTCTACTCTCAAATCCAATGGGTTATTATATGTTTTTCTTTTTAAGAATAGTAGACGACTGCATATGAAGTCTACACTTTAATTAAATTTTGGTCGATCTTTAAACATTTTTACAAGTGTATTATTCAAAGAAGTCAAAGTTTTGATCAAATGAATAACTAACCTTTTGTAAACTTCCCGGGCAATCTACAGAATGTAGACTTTCGATGAGAGCTACTATGAAAAGTCAAATGTTCGGTAATGAAAAATTAACATCTTTTACCTAGACTTATTAATAAGTCTATCACTTTTTTTTCTTTTCAAAAGTAAAGACATAGACTTCTACGAAAGTGTACGTTGCAAAAAAATATAAATTTGTCAATTGCAAAACTAACATGCGATAGAGAAGATTTCAGTAACAGTAAATAAGACTTCCCAAAAAATTTTATAAAAAGTCAAATTCCTAACAAACTTCGGTAAATTTCCAAACTAATATGTTTATCCGAGAAGAATTTTTGAGAAGTCTTTTCGTTTTTTTTATTAACAAAGAAAAGTTAGAGAAGTCTTCTAGAGAAGATTTACTTCCAAAGTACTGAGCCAACCTTGTCCTGAAAAATTAACACCCTCTTTCCACGAGCCATCTGTAAAACACCATATTCCTGGAATCGATGACAATATTGTATCCATTATTGATGGGTTATTATATGTTTTTCTTTTTAAGAATAGTAGAGGACTGCATATGAAGTCTACATTTTAATTAAATTTTGGTCGATCTTTAAACATTTTTACAAGTGCATTATTCAAAGAAGTCAAAGTTTTGATCAAATGAATAACTAACCTTTTGTAAACTTCCCGGGCAATCTACAGAATGTAGACTTTCGATGAGAGCTACTATGAAAAGTCAAATGTTCGGTAATGAAAAATTAACATCTTTTACCTAGACTTATTAATAAGTCTATCACTTTTTTTTCTTTTCAAAGGTAAAGACATAGACTTCTACGAAAGTGTACGTTGCAAAAAAATATAAATTTGTCAATTGCAAAACTAACATGCGATAGAGAAGATTTCAGTAACAGTAAATAAGACTTCCCAAAAAATTTTAGCTATAGCAACACAAAACTGAAAAGTGACGAATACATATAAACAGATACCTTTTCCGGTGTAAATCTCATTTCCAACCTCTTCAACCGTCCAAACTCCAAATATGAACAAAAAGAAGCAGTTTTTGACAATTTTTTACTGTAGATTCACAAACTATGAAATTGCGTTTATGATAATCAATGTTATGAGAGGAAATAAAGATTTGTTGGTTTAGAATGAGAAAAAGTAGATAGAAATTGAATTCTCGAGCTATAAGATCTCAAAAAATGGTTTTTCATGGTAGTTAGAAAATTTGAGATAATGATATTGTTCTAAATAAGAGAAATGTTTAGGGTGACTTAGTTTTTTTGTCATTTTTGAAATTAAAATGATATTAAATTACAATAACAATTTTGTAAATATGTCAAAAAAACTAAGAATGGTATGGAAAGTTCATGGCTAAATAGTATTGACAAAAAACATTAGTTTTGTGTTTTGCTTAAAATTGTAAGTCATTTTTTAAAATCTCCCTTAAATTTTTGATATGGAATCTCAACAGTATCACAATAAAAAGTTCAAGTCATCTTATGGTGATCCAAAATGCTCGACATATTTCACGCAAACGCTTCCAAATTTTGAATGAATAGTGGGAGACTGAATGTTGATTCCACATTTCCATTGAAACCACACATTCATCCTGTAAAATTATTTTTTAAAAAAAAGATAATCTAAAGTGGATTAGCTCTTATAAACATTTCACGAACTTTTTTAGGCATTTTTAGACTTTGGTCATCTTTTTCTATAAACCTATTTTTAGGCTTGTGCGTTATAAATCAAAAGCTCTAACTCTATTTTTTTTTAATCGTGTGTGCCTCATTTCAGAGAGTGCATTAGGAGAATATTAATAATAGAAGCAAATATTAGAAAAGTATTTATGTAATAAAATTATTTATGGATAGAATAATTTCACATTAAAACGGAAAATTTTCTTTTTCTACTCACATATGTGTGCGACTATCCACAACTGATATATTATTATATTATATTTTTACACGTATAGTATATAATACTTGATTTATAACAATAATACATAGCATAATAATCAGATTGATTTAAAACAAAAGTTCAATGGAAAAAGGTGAGGAAAAGAAAGAGGAGGAGGAAGAAGAAGTACAAGAGGAGGAAAAGGAAAAGAAGAAGACTCACATATGTGTGTGACTATCCACAACTGATATATTATTATATTATATTTTTACACGTATAGTATATAATACTTGATTTATAACAATAATACATAGCATAATAATCAGATTGATTTAAAACAAAAGTTCAATGGAAAAAGGTGAGGAAAAGAAAGAGGAGGAGGAAGAAGAAGTACAAGAGGAGGAAAAGGAAAAGAAGAAGAAAGAGAAAGAAAAGGAAGAAGATGCTGAAGTGAAAAAAATAAGAAGCACATGGAAATGAGAAGGATGAAAAGAATGAGAAGGAAAAAATGTTGTAATATAATATATTGTCTTTATAAAATAATATAATATGTGAAATTAATTTATTTTGATTGCATATTTTTATAAATGGATATGTGTGTATTTCGAATGAGTGCACTATAACATTATGATTTCTAATATAACTTGAAAGAAACTTTCAAAGTATCTCGTGAATTCGTTCGAATTTACATGTTCTCGTATAGTGAATGAAATTGATTTATTCTATTTGATTATATTATGGACTAAAATCTCATATACTGTTAAAGAAAAAATAGTAATCTGTCATACTGTTAATGAGTCTACATACTCTCGTACTTTTAATGAAATAGTGGAGCTCCGATTTTACCCTTTTTGTTTTCTACGAAATTAAATTTCAAATTTTATTTTTTTCAAATTTCAAATTTCCAGTTCTCAATAATCGATGTAAAGTTTTACCAAAGTTTATAGTTTTAAAAATTCTCAACTTTTACCAAGTTTTAAAATTTTACCAAATAATACAGTCTTACAATGTTTTATAGTTTACCAAGTTCTAAAATTTTACAAAGTTGTACTTGAACGATTCTACAACCTGGTAAAACTAGGTACAAATTTTTAATAAGTTGTACCATTGTCGAGGTACAATTTGGTAAAACTTTGTACCTAGTTTTACCAAGTTCTATAGTTTTATGAAGTTGTACTTGAACGATAGTACAACTTGGTATAACTTTGTTTCTGGTTGTAGTTGTACTTTTTCATTTATCATATATTCATGTAACATGACAGATATAGAGCGCAAGAGGAAGAAAATCAAATAAGAAGAAGAAGAAACTGACAAATAATTATAAAAAAAAAAAAAGAAAACCGGCAATAAAACTCCAAACTTTCAAATTAAAGCCAAAAAAACTTTAACTCGTATTTGAGCCAAAAAATACCCAAACTTTTAAATGTTGGTCATTTTAACTCTCATTTTTTGTTGAATCTGCCATTTTAGAAACTCGGAAAGTCAACTATTAAACCGTAAACGTCTGTTAACTTACTAAACAACGTTGTTTTAAATACTACTTAAAAATTCTTCTTCGACACCAATACAATTATTCTCAGCCTCATTATCATTCTCATTAGTCTCACAATTCCACTTAAGATTTCTCACTACGGCGAACCCGAAGTAACCCCCATCGTCTTAGCCATCCTTTGCATTATCAATGGCTCTCTTTTTTGGAGATTAGAAGATTGAGAGATTCGAGAATTAGAAAATTTAGGTTTCGCGAAAGAGAGGTTGATTTAAATGTTTACAGATGTAAAACGACATCATTTCGTTAATGTTTAATCAGTTTTAAAAACGACATCATTTAGCGAGTTAACTTACGTTTACGGGTTTAATAGTTGACTTTTCAGGTTTCTTAAATGGCCTAGTCAACAAAAAATGAGAGTTAAAATTACCAATATTTGAAAGTTGATATATTTTTTTGGTTCAAACATGAGTTCAATGTTTTTTTAGCTTTAATTTGAAAGTTCAAGATTTTTATGGTTGTTTTCTCTAATAAAAAAGGAAGAAGAAATCACAGAGAAGTTGAAAAACTGAGAGAATGAGAACATATTTTGAGGAAGGAAAGAAATCTGAGAAAAAGAAGATATTTCAAAGAAGAAAAATAGATCTGAAATCTAAGAAGGAAAACAGATTTCGAAGAAGAAGAACAGATCTGAGAAGAAGAAATAAGAGATTCAAGAAGGAGAAGAGAAGAGAACATATTTCGAACGAGGAGCAAAAAATCAATGAAGATTCATAGAAAATGTAGAAGAGGTTTTCAGAGATTTTGAAGAAGAAGAAGAAGAAGAGATTTGAGAAAAAAAAAAGAATAGAGAGAAGAAGAGAGATGCATAAGTTAAGAATTATGATAGAGGAAAGAATATTAGGTTTAAAGTATGAATGGTAGAGTTTGTAATTAGATTGATGTTTTAGGGGTTTTTGGTCATTTGACAAATTTTCGAATAAAAAATAAATAAAAATAAATGAAAAAAAGAGAGAAGCATATGTAAATATTCTTTTTCCGGGGAGAGCATCTTAGCATTTCATTCATATATAATGTAGTGTAAATTTGAAATCATATTAATATTGTAAAAAAATATTTTGTTTAATATAAATTATATAGAATAAAATAAAATATTTTCTCTTGAACAGACTATATAATTTTAAGAAATATATATCTGTTTTTAAACATGCGTATGTGAAAAAATGTAGATGTATTTTTCAACATGTGACATATATATAAATGTTGTGTTGAAAAAAAATGTAATGCAAAAAGAGGTGAAAAATTTATTAACAAAATATAAAACATAAAGAAAAAAGAGAGGAGAGATGAGAGACGAGGACACCCCTTCCCAAGCCATTTCTCCAAATCGAAAGGATATTTTCTTTCAAAACCTAAGATAACCATTAGAGCATCCACATTGAGACTTGTAAAGGGGTTCATGGGCTCAGTATCATAGAGCCGGAATTAAAAAAAAAATAGAAAAATGGGTTTTATTTTGCGAGGCGGGCCTTCCCAGTGACCCCGTAGGAGACGGGTTTACGCCAGGTGTCACGCAGCTATTGGCGACGCGTTATTGATGTGAGGAGGATCGCGTGTAGAGAATCACTTTCCCTCATTTCTGAAAAAATCTAGGGTTTGCTCCCGAGAGGCGATTTGTCGAGCGATCGTCTCCTCTCATCTCATTTCTTCAAATTTCTTCACTATTCTTCATCGATTCGAGTAGAGAGTGTCTCCTCCACGTTAATAGGTGAGTATCGAGTGGATTCACCGATACATCTTTGCGTTTCAGTTAGATTAGTGGGATTTTAAAATTATGGTTCGTATACGATTTTGGGGGTTTTCGATTCTAGGTTTTAAATCGTCTTCTGGGTTTCATATAGGGGTAGATTGAAGCATTTCGTTGTAGATTAGTGTGATTTTCAAAATAGGGTTCATATTCAAATTTGGGGGTATTCGATTGTAGGTTATAAATGGGCATCTGAGTTTCATATAGGGCTAGATCGAAGCGTTTCCTTGTCGATTAGTGGGTTAATTTTGAATTTTGGGGGTTTTCGATTTTAGGTTTTAAATCAATATTTTTTTTGTGATGTTGTTGTAATCCGTTTGGTTATCTGGTTCAGATGGATCCCGCAGAGGAGAGGAGAGATACAAAGAGGCATCAGGAGTACATAAACATGTTGGGAAACGTTTGCGATTCAGAATATGGAATTCCAAGACGATGTCCCTGTGGTGGGAGAATGATTGACGAGGTGCGGGTGAAGGAGGAGCACGAGACTCATCCTGGAAAGCGCTTCTTCACCTGCATAAACTACGAGGTAAGAGATACCTCAGAGCACTCGTATAATATGTAGTATAATTTGTAGGAAATATGTTGTCTAATGTTTTATAATGTTGTCACCAAGGCTGATGGGTTACATTATCGTCAGCCTTGGGTTGTAGGTGTCCAGGAGGAGATCGAACATCTGCGTAAGCGTGTGGACGAGGCTGAGGAGGTGATCAAGTGGGTGCCCAATCTCAAGAGACAGATAGAGAGTGTAGAGGTTAGTGTATTTATTTTTTTAAGTGTACCTAATAGGAAGTAACAAGAAGTAATTTTTTTTTAACAGTAAGAAGGTTTATCTATGCAGGCACAGGTTAAAAGGCTCGCTCTGCTGGTTGATAGGCTCACTGGTGACGTTTATAACCTCACTGTGGAGGTGGATACTCTGGAGAAGGTCTGCTTCGATTAAAATCCAAAAGGTAAACACCTGATCTTGAACTGAACTAGAACTGAACTTGACTAGGTTGCTGGCTGAACTAGAACTGAAGTTGAGTAGGTAGGTTCCGTGTTGTATTAATTAAAGTGAATTGAAGTAGAAGTAACTTCAGTGTATTAATTGATATTTTCTGAAAGTAAAGTGATGCTCTGAAAGTGAACTGAACTAGAAGTAGTTTCCGTGTATTAATTGAACTAGGGTGGTTGGTGGCAGTGATGAATGCTCTGAAAGTGATGTGATGCTCTGATAGTGGTTGTGTTTTGATGAATGCTATCTGTTTTCGTGGTTGGTAGTTAGAAACTTTAAAACACATTGAGTTAAAACTTTAAAACACACCAAGTTACATCACCCAAAATATTAGTTTAAATACATAGTAAATCCCACTGAGGTTAACTCAAACCAAGTTCTGAAACAGAAACCAACTTTAAAACACACCTACGGAAACCTTAATGGATCCGTTTTCCCTTTATTCTCCCGGGTCTTCTCGTGTTCCCATACTGGTTGAAAGGAAAAAGTGGACACCACAAGAAGATATAGTCTTCATCAGTGCTTGGTTAAACACCAGCAAAGATCCCATAGTTAGTAACCAGCAGAAGTTAGTGTCTTTTTGGAGAAGAATTGAGGAATATTTCAATTCAAGCCCTCTGCTAACAGGCTCTTCTGGAAGAGAGTGGAGTACATGTAAGCAGAGGTGGGGAAGGCTAAATTCCGAGGTTTGTAAGTTTGTGGGAAGCTATGAGGCCGCTTTGAAGGAGCAAGCTAGTGGCCAAAATGAGAACGATGTCATGAAGGCTGCCCATGACATCTTCTTCAACGACTACACGGGCAAGTTCACACTTGAACATGCGTGGAGGGAGCTGCGGTTCGATCAAAAGTGGAGGTCAACTTATTTAACAACAGATGGTGCAAAGGAGAAAAGGAAGGAAGCTACAGAGACGGTGCCTGACTCGGAAGAAGAGGTTAGACCACCTGGTGTTAAGGCTTGCAAAGCAGCCGCCAAACGCAAGAAGCATGGGAATGAAGCAGCGTATGATCGACTACAAACCATTCTAGACATGAAACAGAACATATCCAAACAGAAACTACTAGATCGTCTCCTCTCAAAAAAAGATACTCTAACTGATAGTGAGGTGTCTCTCAAGGACAAACTCGTAGCTGAGATGCTTTGATCTGGTCAGTTTTAGGTTGTTTTGCTGATAATGAATGTTAATTGGAACTATGACTGGTTTGGAATTTGAGTTGTATAGTCATTTTATTTCAGTTCATCAAATAGTAGTAGTAGTTTCGTTGGCTTTAATTGGAACTATGCCTGTTACAATAAATAGTAGTAGTAGTTTCTTTGGTTTGCTTACTTGTTTACTAACTATTGGCGTGGTTTTGTTGCTTCTGCAGGTCACCGGTTCTACTTCAACTGGCGTTCTTTGTTGCTTCTGCAGGTCACGGGTGGTATTAGCTAAGTAGTTGTCACGAGGTGTAGTAGGTAGTGTGTAGTGACAACACGTTTTCAATTATGTTGTGTAATGGGTGTGAGAAACAGTTGTATTTTGTTGGTTTCTACACTCACGGATGAATTATGTTTGTGTCACGGGTGTGAAAGTGTAGCATTTTGTTGGTTTCTACACTTCACGTGTATTGTAAAACAATGCCTATATAATCTATTGTCTCATTTATGCATTGGTCTTAAACTTGTTCTTCATTGCTTCTCTCTAAAACAATCAGAACACAACAATCATCCCCTATTTTCTTTAAGTTCTTTCCCTTTCCCTATCTTCTTAACTCAAACTTGTTCTTCGTTGCTTCCTCAAACTCCAAGAGCACAGCTATTTGCTCAACATCAAGAAGCCGTAAGAAAAGATGTCGAACGTGCTTTCGGAGTATTGCAAGCGAGGTTTGCAATAGTCAAAAACCCAGCACTACTATGGGACAAGGAAAAGATAGAAAGGATTATGAGATGTTGTGTCATACTGCACAACATGATAGTAGAGGACGAACGAGACAGATTCACTCAGTATGATACAGATGTATTCGAATCAGGAGAATCAAACAGAAGTTCCGAGGTTGATGTCGTCTCCTCTACGGAAAGCCTTTCTAATGTCGGTGAAATGCGTGGGATTGGGATCAACAGATACATCACCGTCTGAAAGCTGATCTAGTTGAAAATATATGGCAAATGTTCGGTAATCAAGATGAATAATCTTTCTATGTTTATGATTTTCCTACTATTGAATAATAATGTATTGAAAATTTTTAAAAAATAATTTTTTTTTTTTAATTCTAAGAACCCCATGTTCGGGTTCACTAATGGAAGAAGAAAATCAATACAGGTTCATTACTATTTCCGACCCCACCAAAAAATAATAAAAAATTCCAATGAACCCCAAGTGGAGGTTCATTGATGTGGATGCTCTTAGTGGTAGATACCCTCTCATAAGTATTTAACATATATAATAATATTATTAATTATTCTTAGAAATAAAATTTAAAATAAAATAAAAAAGAAATAAACCAACAGAAAGTAGATACGTTTGGATTTGAGTCTTTTTAACCGTAGAAAAAGTTTCTCCAGCAAGATACTATCTCATTCATTTGTCACTCTCTTTCTATTTTTTCATTTAATTTCAATATTAAAATATAACACATCTTAAACTTAATTAAAAACAAAATTCTTGGTTGTAGAATGCAATTCCTTTTTTTGTGAACAACCAAATTTGATTAGAACGAAAGTAGTTTAGTACAAGTAGGAGAGTATATATGCAAGTCTGCCTTCCTCGTGGAATCGGCCAAACTGTTATGCTCTATAGGAATAAAAGAAAACAGGCACAAAGTAAAGGAAGATGATAAAAATTTAATATCCATGAGAACTCCGTAAAGGTCCACCGGATAGATCTTAAAATTTATAGCTCTAATGAGCTTCTGTGAGTCAGATTGAAACTATAATTTTGGTAGATAAGATTGATGACCTGGCTCTAGATTCTCTCGTAGTGCCAGAGCCTCTGCCATGAGGGGGAAGAGATATCCTTGTACCAGAACTTGTAGTTAGGAGAGAAGGTTGATTGTTGTTCAGGACCCAACCAAGACCCGCCGTGAGTTAGTTGGGTGACCAGGAGGCGTTGGTGTTACAGATGCTGGTGTTGCTCGGTAGCGGCGTGAGAGGGAACAGGTGTTACATCAGCCGGCTCATAGATATATGGTGCTGATGTTTTGCAAGACTTCATTCTCTTATTGAAGATAAGGTTTTGCGCACAACATTTGCAGTTAGGGTCGCCGTGCTCTCAAAGATAAGGAGATTATGAGCTTGCCAAATAAACCAACAAACCCATGATAGAATGCAATTCCTCTATTTGGTAAACAGCCAAATATGTAATCAAAGTTGGCAAACATGTGGATAGTTTTCGAAAAACAGTTTGAAATACCATAAATTTGCTACCACTTTTCAAAAACACACTCAACTAAAAACATAATAATATTCAGCTTTAGGGTTTAATAATGATTGTTTAGGGTTTAGTATTAAAGGGTGAAGTTGGACTTATAAATTTTTTTAAAATGATTTAAAAGAATTAATTTTTATCACAAACTTTAGGTATTTGTGAAAATGACTATCATTTAAGCTAAATTTGAAAAGTGAAATTAAATTTGTGGTTAAATTGAAATTATCCCATAGTTTTGAAAATAAGTAATGCATCTTATTGAAATGTTTTTTCAAATACATTTTTCACAATTTTATGTAAAATATTGTATTATCAAATTAAATAACATGATGTTTTAAAAGAATATACCCAAAATATTTTCTACTAAAAATATATGTACAGTTAATAAATTATCGTATAAACGAAAATGTAATATTCAGATTTAAATATATAAATAAAGGTATTAATCTATTTTCTATATATTAGTATGTCAATCAAGGTTATTTTTAAAAGTTGGTGACAAATTGTTTTCCAACCACACATTTATTTATTTTAAACTAAGGACTCTTTAATTGGTGACAATGCATGTCGTTTCAATATTTTATTCCCCAATATAATATTAGATATGGACATATTCAAAATATGTTATCCTCGTTCGCTCCCACTTCCATTTTTATTCGAAATGCTCTAAGATTGGAATGTGGGGGATTACGTGATCTAGTCGATTGATGTTTCATCGTTGGAAAGGTTGTTTTCCTTGGCAAACATACTTCTGCACGTCAGTAAAATTCGAAGAAATTTGGAAGCTTATTCCATGGTATATTATTTATGTTTACTTAAATCATTTCTTTCTCTTAATATACTTTTAACTTCCTTCTGTTCAATGTTGTAAAATGATTATTTACAGGAAATTGTATGAAATATCATAAGTTGGCTACCAATTTTTTTTAAAATATACTCACACTAAAAAATACACTCTTTTTGTGGAAGCACCGTAACCTATTGGTTAAGGTTTAAAGGCTTCTACACCCAGGTCTGGGATTCGAATCCCAGACTATGCAATTTATTGCAGATTGCAGGAAATCCAGGTTTCAAGTCCCGGAGAGAGCGGTTTATTAAACAATTATGCAGACTACAGAGGAAAGACTTGCAAGGGATCTTCAACATGGTGCAAGTAAATCTGGTCAGGCATGGATCTTCATAGGACGGCTCATGTGATGCAGTTAGGCGTAGGTCTTCGTAAGCCAGGTAGTATTGTCGGTTGTCGAATCGTCTATGTAATCTTTCCTATATCATAATTGTAAGATCGTAATAAATCAGCGTTAAAAAAAAAAAAATACACTCGCATTTGGGTGTACGATCTAATGATTATTGTTTAGAATTTAGTATTAGGAGATTAAGTTGTGTTTTAAATTTCTATTAAATTTTTGTAAATTATTTATAAATATTTATAAATGATTTAAAATGCTTATTTTAGTTTTTTTAACCATAAATTTAAAATATTTATGAAAAAATTATCATTTAAAGGTAAATTTGAAAATTGATATCAAATTTGTTGTAAAACTGAAAGTCTCCCCACCCCCGCCCTCATTATTAAATATTCTTATTGATGTAAAATATATACAGAATCACTTTAATGTTAAAAACTAAGTATTTATCGCTAGCCTTTTTACAAGTCTGTTTATTCAAGCTCATTTAAATAGCATATAAAAAAAATTATATTGTATATTAAAAGTTAATGATTATATTCCAGTGAGATAAGTTTCTCATATGCCAAAGTCATAATTCTTTTATACATGAAATCCGAGTCGACAATTCGGTAGTTAGTGACTCAAGCATCATCTGAACTTTTGTTTTCACCAACAGAATATTTTAATTTAGATTTTGGCATACCGCATACATGGCAACCATGATTATAATGGTAACAATGGGCATACTTTAGGTTGGATTTATAACTAATGTTGGTGGAAATTTGGACATGCAGACGAATTTATGGAGAGTAGCGTAATTAAAACACTAGCTAGCTAGAGGTGCACAAAAAAGAAGAAACAAGCTAGCTTTTGCCCAGTGATAGCATGAGCAGCGGCGGCTGTCAATAGTAATCCCTCGCAAGTTAAAAAGAAAGATAAGCAACCAAGGTTGGAGACAGCGTATATGTCAAGCTCACATATTGGACCATTGGTTGTCTTGAGAGCTGCACTATGTAACTTGAAGGTCGTTCGATAGATTCGCACAGAGACGAACTGTAACGGCCCGGTTCCTGGCCCGTAAAATTTTACAAAGAATATGGGCTTCTCTACGGCTCATTTGGCAAAAACCTAGGGTTTCCCTTCCCCTTTCCTATAAAAAGAGATGCAGCCTCCCTTTTTGCCTCATCACAAATCTGAAGCGAAGCTCTGCAGAGAATTCCCGGAGGCCGAAAACCCTAGCCGTCGAGCTCTCTCCCCTTCTATCCTGCGCCGCCTCTCTCTCTTCTCT
>NC_027749.1:34750614-34780264 GCF_000695525.1 Brassica oleracea var. oleracea
GGTTAAGCCTAGGGTTTGACGTGTGTGGCAATGAGTGAGATCATTGTATTGATTGATCACTAGGTTGTTAGAAATGAATGGAAGTGAATGTGGAAAAATCAATAGATGACGTTAGGAAATGATAAAATGCATTAACTGATTGTAGTGGCTAGTCAGTCCTAGTTCCCGCATAGAGTAGTATAGAGTGTCATGCGGGCAGGCTGGGCTAGAACCACTTCACTGAGTAACTTGTTACTCACCCCTCCATTTCCATTTTTCCCTGTGCGCATGACTGTAAGTAGAAGTATATGGATGTGGGTGTGACGGTATTTTAAAGAAGGTTATGCGCTGATCTCTCGGGACCAGTAACGGGACACGTAAAGTTGGCTAAATGAGTAAACACGTGTCCATAACGCCCATTCGATAACCCCGGTCGGACGCCGGGGGATCGGGCTGTTACACGAACCATTCACCATAGCTTACAATAACATTTTTTAGATCAAGGCGCTTGACCTCAGAGTAGCAGCATATCAGTGGTGGACCCAGTGGAATATTAACTGGGATCAAAAAAGGTGTTTAAACCTAGGTTTTGGGATATCAATAAGAAGAGATTAACCATTTTTGCTAGAAACTCTAACAAAATCTATGCAATTTATTTTTTTTTTTCTTTTTTTGAACAACTACGCAATTTAAATAATTTGTTCATTTTAGGGGCGTCAACTGAACCGACAATATCCTTAGCGAGTCCGCCCCTGCAGAATACACATGTCAAATAGGGATCGAGTATTAAAATATCCCACACTTAGTGAAGATCGTTCTATATTATATAATATAGGTCAGTTTACTCACTACTAGTTAATTTAAGTGAAAATCAATAATTTTAATATTATATTAAAACTCGAGTTTGACTCTGGCATACGAGTGTCGCGTTATAGGGTTTATTCAGGGTCACAAAATCGGATTTCCCTTGTACGATTGTCTCTAAGATAGGACATAGTAATGATCAAAGAAAATAGTCTCCCGTTTCTAAATAGATGATGTTTTAAAGAGTTTTTGATGTTTCAAAATAGATGAAACACTTTTTAATTTTATTAAAAACTGGGTAACCAATGATATTTTGTAGTTTATTTTATGATTGGTTGAATAATTTTTAATTTATATTTTAATAATATTTATAAGATAAAAAATAAGTTTATTAATAGTTGTGCACAATTTTGAAACAGATGAAGTATTAGGTATCACATTGGAAATTAATAAACAACATAAGTAATGTATAAACGACATGTGTCAATCTACCTATAAATCTTAACATGTGATCATATCTCGCTAAGTCCGATAAAATAAATCGATCACAATAAAAGAAATAAAAATGAAATAATATTGGATAAATGAGTAAGTTTTTTTTGACGATTTTTTTTTTTTTGATATCAAACGGCTGATCTATTACTCAAGATAAATGAGTAAGTTGAAAACCATATTCTCTAGAATGAACGTTTTAGAGTAGAATACATCAAAAAATCATTTTGGCAACGTAATAAAAAATCAATTTACATTTGCATATATACTATGTGGTTCAATTCTTATTAACATTCTGTTTTTAATTAAATTATTATAATATAATACCATGTAACAACATTAGCGACTCAATGTTTATTCAAATACTAGGTGTCTTCCTGACCATGTGCAGTAAAAAAATTTAAAATATTTTTTAACAGATAAATTTAAATTATATTTTAAAATAAAATTTTATTAATATTATAAATTTTCTATAATTTATATATTTGAAATTATAATCTTAGATAGATTTTTCTATCTATTTATTTTAATTAAATATATTAAATAAGTTTGTAAAAGTTGCATAATTACCAAAAATTAAAATTAAACAATATTTATAAAATGTGTAGATATACTAGAAAATAATGATTTTACGATTAAATTTTTATAATTTTCTAAAAAAATTGTATACATTTTTGAAAATTGTAGTAATAAAATTGTATAATTTAAAAATATATAATTAAATTATATTTCGAAATTTATAATGCCATATGTGAATATATTTATTTTAATGATGATTTATGAGTTATTTCCATATTCTAAAAAAATTTCCAAAAATATAAATTGATATTAAATGCAATATATGAGTTATTACCATATTTTAAAAAGTTTACCAAAAATATAAATTAACATTAAATGCAATTGTCCATGTCATATTAAGCTATAAGACAAGTCATCAATTTCAGTAGCCATGTCATATTTGTTTTGTGAAATTGATTGTAAAAAAGACATGTGGCAAAATCACTTCGTAAATATAGTCTTGGGGATATTTAACGATGGTTGGAAAATTGCCAATCCGCACTACGTAAGTTTCAAAGGGACGTAACTAATTCTAAGTAGGGGTTATTGGTTGTTGTATTTTAATGGATTTGAAAATTCGAACTAAATCTAGTGTTATTGGTTCTATGATTTTCAAATCTGTATTAAAATCATGTGTTATTGGTTTAATGATTCATAAATTATGGATTTATAAATACTATATGGATTTCTAGATCAATCAAAATATATAAACCAATAACAACTCCTAAGACATAAACGAAATATTTACTTAAACAAAAACTGGACTTTTTTTTACTAAAAAGAATTGGAATTTAGTTTTCAATTTTTTTTTCAAGTCTAGAAATAGTTTTTGAAAATACGAATTGTTAACTCACCATAGGGTTTATTTCGCCTAATTTCGATTAGAGCACAACAGCAGCAACACAAGTTCTTAAACTACTAACCTAGAACATCTAATGATACCAAAACTAAACTTTGATTACCAGTTTGCTGTCTTTTTTGCACAAAGTAATTAGCTGTCTTCTAATAACTAAACACAAATAAATTTCAAAATTACAAAATGCTCCAATCGTTTCTGAATAAGTGTAACTTTGACACTTTTCACACATATTAAGAAAAAATTGGAAATATATATAAGTTGTTATTAATTACATCTTTCTCACCAATAGTATTTGAGATAAATAAAATTATTTATAAAATCAATACAGTTTGCAACTAATTTTCAGCTGAAAATAAGTATAATTTGCATTGAAATTGTAAAGTGACATTTTTTGTGTAACAAGAAAAAAAACTAGAATGACACTTATTATGAAACAGAGGGAGTAAGGAACAAAAACCACCCCATCAATGTTCAATTATGAGGAGAATCTTTTTTACGTTTTGAAAAAGAGGAATCTTTACAGTGAAATCCACATGTGTTATATCTCTTAACTAGGATAAGACCCGCGCCTTGCGCAGGATGAGAGTTAGATTTGAAAATTATTATGTATTTAACATTTTCTATATATATTGCCTAAAATTGGATAAAACATGTTTAATATGTCGTATAATATGTTAAACACATGTAAAATTGATAAATCAAAGTAGTAAATCACCTGGTGCCGAGAAAAAAATAATGTAAATCTTCTTCTTATGCTAATCACATGGTGCGGAGACGGCATAAGCGGAACTTTGCTCTTCTTATTTCACTTTGGTTTCGTTGCATCAAAATGTAAATCTTCTTCTCTGCTTTCCTTGTTTTTTTTTTTGCCAAGAAAACACAAAATAGACTATCTTGAACCAGCTAGAGAAAAAAAAAATTAAAATCTTTTCGTGAATATGGACACAAAACAATTGAGAATACAAAGTTTTTTTTCTCAAAGTAATAACCCTAAACACATACAATATGGTCCAGTTCAGAACGACAAACTAAAGCCCATTAATACACAAAATCAAGATCTCAGAAGCCGTTTTCAGTTAATCAAAACAGTTCATTCTATTCGGAAAGTCAATCGATCTACTCTTCATGAGGTTTGACCCAAAGAATTTTGGTTTCTAATCATACATATTAAACAATCAGGGTTTTGATCGCTAATATAGCTTGTTTTATCATGTTCTCATGGTTATATATCCCTCATCGTTAATTGTAGTTCAGCCATCGCCTGAGAATCTTTGAAGACATGCAATCGAGAAGTAGTCTTTCTAGACATGTGAATGGTAAAGTTTCTATTTATTTCTTTATTTTTTAAGTATATCGAATTATGAAAACATAAACAGTTCTAGTCTTTGGGGTTTGTTTTTTTTTAAAACGTAGCAATCCTTTGGGAACCCAACTGAGTTTAAAAAAACAAATATGTTAAGAAGATTATTGAATCAGCCAGTACTTCTCTCAAAGAGTTTGAGTTTCCCTTCATACAAGCTTGGATGCTTCTTTAGGTAAACGCTACTTAGAAGATGAAAAATCTAAGTGATACAATATGCCTGTGACAAAGTAGGTTTTTTTTTTTAATGTTTGTCTTCATGGCTCAATTGTTGTCCCTGCAATACGCTCTCTAGATTGCATAAGAGATATTCCACACAATAACATGGTTAGTTTCCTCTTTCTATTTTCTGAGATTGATTGATATAATTTGAATACTGGTTAGTGTACGATTGATCTCCTGGTTAATGACCATACTTAGTAAGTAGTAGTATAATTGTATGGATACTGAATAAAGCAAATATTTTATTTTCTAGAACAGTCTCTTAAAACATATAGAAAAAAAAACCTTGTGAAACGCATATAAAAGAAACAAAAATAGAGGATGCTCTAAAACAAACTTCAAGTTTTACTGGATAATTAAAGCTGAAAGCTTACACCAACTCTTTTGGAATACCTTCAGTATGGGTTCCTTGGAATCCTGAATACAAATAGATAACAGACCGTTACTAACAAATTATATACACAATCACATTTCCTCGGTTAAGGAAAATGTAGGATGGCAGTACCTCATACCGAACGCTTGAATTACCATTAAAAATGAAACGCAGCCATGTTGCTTTATTTGGGTTTTTTGCTCTGGTATAGTGAATGAAGGAATGACTAACATCCTCCTTGGTTTATATAGGATATACAATGGACTTATGGCAAATATATGCGTAATCATAGGCAATAAATGGAATCGAATTAGCTTGCCAATCACTTTGAAATGGACTTCTAATATATTCTCTGTTTTTTTTACGACATATAGTCTCTGTTTTTTTTTACAACATATATTCTCTGTTTACCATAGATAGGTCATTGATACAATATTCTCTATAAATGTAGTATTAAGTCACGCAATCAACATAAATGTTGACGATATATAAGGGATTTCGTGGCTTATAAATAATTACCCTTGTCAATACCAACCTAAATTAAAAAATGCATATCATACGTATTTAAGGGACGTACTTAGTAAACTATTAGTCTAGATACATTCCACGCTCAAATTCCATAAACCGGCATACAATAAGAATAATAATCAATAACTAAAAGATCATGGTTTAATCTGGTTCTTCTTCATCGAATTCATGCAAAAAAACCTTAAAAAATTTGTCGTTGTATGGAGAACGAACTTTCTCGCAAAAAAACATAAGGATGAATACATGAAAATTATGTTAATTTGACAAAGAACAATGTTTCAGTTAAAAAGGTATGTTAATGAACTGAGAACAATGTATTTGGTGCCGTGTAATTTAAAAAAAAATTATTAATTCATTGTTCTTTCTATGTACTTTTGTCAATTTGATTGTTTAGAATGCATACGTAATATAGACAAAAAACCTTGAATATGGCTGTCATGCTAAATAGTGCAGGTGGCTGTGTTCACGTAATATTTTCGTCAAACTTCTCGGATTCAAGCTAAGAAGGACCAACGATAATTTAAATTTTAATATATGGTAATGTTCAAGAAAGAAAGGACCAACGATGATTGTATATGGTAATGACATTTGATGTAAATACTCTAGTAAAAAAATGGATATTTTAATATGTAGGCTGAGAGCGATTGTGGTGATGTCACTTCAGCATGACACCCTTGTAAATAACTTACACATTGAAGGTTTCTTTTTTAAAATGTTCCTCCATTAATAAGAAAGGGATACTCGTTGGTACTTTCCAAAGTAATTGAGATTCTTTGATATTCTGTTTTCAAATTTTCACCCCGACAAGATTCTCATTTTACAGTAAAAATGAAACAAGAGTGATTTTCACTCTAAGACAGTTTTTGTCTTTTTATTACACTGCAGGCCACATACAGCTACTGAGGTAGTTTTTTGCTGTTAATTACTTAGTTGTCTCTGAAAAAGTGAAACCAAAGAGTACTTTCTAGTTATTTTCTTTGTTCGGTTGAATTTTTTTAAATTTGAAATAATTTAATTGGTGGACACGAAAAGGAATGTAGATTGAAATTTATCTTTTACCTATTTGCTTTATTTATCCCATATAACTTGTAGGGCCCACTCATAATTTCCATTTCCTTAAACATTTTTTGCTAATAGAAACGATGATGACTTGTCCTTGCAATTGTCAAGTAGAATGACACTTATTATGAAATCAATACAGTTTGCAATTAATTTTCAGCTGAAAATAAGTATAATTTGCATTGAAATTGTAAAGTGACATTTTTTTGTAATAAGAAAAAAAAAACTAGAATGACACTTATTATGAAACAAAGAGAGTAAAGAACAAAAACCACCCCATCAATGTTCAATTATGAGGGGAATCTTTTTTACGTTTTGAAAATGAGGAATCTTTGCAGTCAAATCCACATTTGTTATATCTCTTAATACTCGTTGGTACTTTCCAAAGTAATTGAGATTCTTTGATATTCGGTTTTCAAATTTTCACCCCGACGAGATTCTCATTTTACAGGAAAATGAAACAAGAGTGATTTTCACTCTAAAACAGTTTTTTTTCTTTTTATTACACTGCAGGTCACATATAGCTACTGAGGTAGTTTTTTGGTGTCAATTACTTAGTTGTTCCTGAAATAGTGAAATCAGAGAGTACTTTCTAGTTACTTTCTTTGTTCGGTTGAATTTTTTTAAAATTTGAAATAATTTAAATTAGTGGACACGAAAAAGAAAGTAGATTGAAATTTATCTTTTTACCTATTTGCTTTATTTATCCCATATAACTTGTAGGGTCCACTCATAGTTTCCATTTCCTTAAACATTTTTTACTAATAGAAACGATGATGACTTATCCTTGCAAAAATCGTGCATGCGTTTTGGATTGCGGCAGAACCGACGGTGTCGAGATCCCAGCTCACCGATTATGTTTCCTTTACTATCAAATTGAACCCTAAAATCTGAACGAACGTTTTCTTCTGCCACAATAGCACCACTGCCATCCGCAGCCACGTCTCGTCATCATCTGCCGCCACTCCTCTCCGTCGCAACATGGTCAGATTGACGCAATCTTCCTCGCCGTGGTGGTCATGTTCGGGATCGGAGTTACAAGCTTTCACCGGTAACCAACTGGTCAGACTATCGGGGATGGAGAGATTCAGTGGCCAATTTACTACTTTTCACATCTGGTCCCTCATATTTGCAAGTTTATAGTTTTTACCTCAAAATTTTCAAATGTGCATAATTAACCTTTTGAATTTGCACCATATTTCTCATTGTGTAATCAAAATGTAATATTAGCAATTAAATGCAATCTAATGATTATTATAGACTAAAATGAGATGTTAAAAACCACTAAATAGTAACATATCAATGAATATTTAGCTAATCGTCAATCCACCTGTAAGTGTACAACTTCACCATAAAAAATTGATGGATTTGTCAATTATAATATACAATCACTATTTTTTAGATTAAATTTTGATGTACATGTGTATGCGACACATGGTGTATACTTGGTTGTAGTCAATGGAAAAATGCCAAATATGACGCAATATAAAATTTTGACTAGTGTAATCACCTAATAGATATAAATATAAACTATAGTGTCTATAAATTTGAAACAAAATAAGCCAAAGGCAGGTGGTTATGTTGATGGTGTACATATGTACAAATGAAAATTTGTGTACACTTAAAAATTGGTGTACATATGGATAAAAAGAACACATGAACAGCGAAAACGTAATAGTGTAAAACAAGTTAGTGCAATGTAAAGATGGTAACATATGCATTACAATATGACTACATGAGATGTAGGTGTGTAAGCAATTGTTATATTTATGTAAATGTGAAAGAGTCATAGAGCTACTCAAAGAGCACATCAATAAATTAAAATGAGGTGTACAAATGTACATATGAGTTTGAGAACACATATACACATTATTGAAATAAAATTCATCTGAAAACACATGTACAGAGAAGTAAACTATCTACATGTACTCCAAAATTCAATATCCACATGTACACCAAAAATCGTTAGTGCATTCCCTGACTTCAAACTCTTCCTCAGTCTCCTCTCAGATATCTTGGGAGAAATGTGGATTTTACAACTTAAAACATCGGCTTATGGGTGATACACACCTCAACAACATCTCTCTCATTCTTAGTGCTTACAGATATCTATCCTCTCATGAGAATTTAAAAAAGAAGAAAATGATGTAAATCATAACGGAAAATGGTGACAGAGAAGCCATAGAATGATAGCATAAGCTCATAAGACGTCGGAGAACAGTGGTTTATGGGCTTAGCGGGTTTGGGCCGGACCAGCCCGAATTGACACCCCTTAGTAGACAATGGTGATATCCCAAATCTGACACAATATATAAAAATTTGACTAGTGTAATCACATGTAAGGTAAATGTAAGCTATAGTGTCTATAAATTTGAAGCAAAATAAGCCAAAAGACATGTGCTTATGTTGATGGTGTACATATGTACAAATGAACATGTGTGTACACGTGACAATTGGTGTACACATGGATAACAAGAACACATGAACAAACAACAAAAACTTAAATGGTGTAAAACAAGTTAGTGCTAATCAAAGTTGGTAACATATGCATTACAATATGACTACATGAGATTTAGGGGTGTAAGCTATTGTTATATTTATGTAAGTGTGAAGGAATCATAGAGCTACTCTTAATAGGAGTACATCAATAAATTAAAATGAAGTGTATAAATGTACATATGAGTTTGAGCACACATAGACTTATTATAGAAATACATTTCATCTCAAAACACATGTACATTGAAGTACACTATTTACATGTACACGAAAGTTCAGTATCCACATGTACACCTGAAACCGATGGCCACATGTACACCTGAAGCCGATGGCCACATGTACACCGGAGTTCTAGTATCCACATGTACATGAGACTCATCGTTAGTGCATTCCTTGACTTCAAACTCTTCCTCAGTCTCCTCTTCATATATCTTAGGAGCAATGTGAATTTTACAACTTGAAACATCGGTTTATCAGTCCATACACACCTCAACAACATCTCTCTCATTCTCACTGCTTAGAGATATTTATCATCCACACAAACACAAAGCAAAATCTCATCTTTACAAAGACCAAACTATTGAAAGATCTCAAAAATATATATGAGTACTTTAACCTACTCTACACCTTTATCTCCTCCTTCAAATGACCCGTGAGAATTTAAAAAGGAACAAAAGGATGTAAATATAAAGGGAAATGGTGGCGGAGACGCCATAGAACGATTCCATAAGCTTATAAGAGGTCAGAGAACAATGGTTGAGACCACAAAGAATGGTGTTGGAGACTGTAACGAACGGTGGAGGAGATACTGGAAAGGATACCAGAGAAGAGAGCATAATATACATACGGAGGGGAAGGCATATAGCATTTACTGTATTTCTGATGCCGTCTACATCGATGTTGCCACCGTCTCCGCCGTCATACATCATCTTCATTTCTACTGTCATCTCCATCTTGTTCGCCTTCGTATACGTCACTGTTGTCGTTGTGAATGGAGTTGGTGTGCCACGACCAAAAGAAGCTTCACAATGGTGGCTATGAAGCATCACCACCAGATTCATCATGTAACGGCCCGGTTTCTGGCCAGTAAAATTTCCCAAAGAATATGGGCTTCTCTACGGCCCATTTGGCAAAAACCTAGGGTTTCCCTTCCCCTTTCCTATAAAAAGAGATGCAGCCTCCCTTTTTGCCTCATCACAAATCTGAAGCGAAGCTCTGCAGAGAATTCCCGGAGGCCGAAAACCCTAGCCGTCAAGCTCTCTCCCCTTCTATCCTGCGCCACCTCTCTCTCTTCTCTCTCTCTCCCGCGCGTTGCTCTCTCTCTCTCTCCTCGCCGACACCCCCTCTCTCTCCTCGCCGTCGCACGCTCTCTCTCTCTCTCCCTCTCGCCGGCGCCGTGAAGTGGTGGTGGTGACCAGATCTCAACCTTCTTAAATCCGTGTTTACAGATCCAGATCCAGATCTAGACTAAGGTGGAGTGTCTCGAACCCAACCTTCTTTCATGATTCTGTATACTCCTATATGTTGGAGTTAGGTTTGATTAGACCCTGATTGGGAGTTAGGTTGATAGGACATGGTATTGCTAGGATGATAGATGAATGGATCATGATGCATAAGAACCCTCATACTGATAAATGGGACTCGATGAACTGAATTGAATTGTTGTGGTGATGATTGATTGGTAGTTGATTCTAGTATGTTTGGATGTGTTGTCCCATGTGTTGTTGTGATTGAAGTTAGGATGCTAGAGAGAAATAAATGCTAGGACGATAGACGAGTAATGATTATAAAAGTTATTGAAGTAGAACTTGAATGCGATGTGTATTGTGTGTGACACCGATAGCGGGTGACGTCTAGTGAATTGAGTCCCAAGTACAAGTATGAATGAAAAAGGAAGGTAAATGAGAATGGGAAGGGATAAGTGAAAATGATAAGGAAGTGAAAGGATAAGTAAAAGTATGAGAGAATGATGTTAAGGTTAGGGGTAGTAGTCCACGCTAGGTATCCATAGGAGATGTGGCCAATCCACAAGAATATGGAAGCACCCATAGGAGATGTGGCCAATCTACAAGAATGTGGGGTAGAAGCCTAGTTGGGGCTACCCACTGTTGAAAAGGACGAAAAGATGAAAAGGATGTGCATTGTAGGGTTTTAGCTCATGGTCGGGTAACAGGGAGTTAAAGGTGTCATAGGATCGAGTCGGACTGGTATGATGAGTCGGTTAAGCCTAGGGTTTGACGTGTGTGGCAATGAGTGAGATCATTGTATTGATTGATCACTAGGTTGTTAGAAATGAATGGAAGTGAATGTGGAAAATCAATAGATGACGTTAGGAAATGATAAAATGCATTAACTGATTGTAGTGGCTAGTCAGTCCTAGTTCCCGCATAGAGTAGTATAGAGTGTCATGCGGGCAGGCTGGGCTAGAACCACTTCACTGAGTAACTTGTTACTCACCCCTCCATTTCCATTTTTCCCTGTGCGCAGGACTGTAAGTAGAAGTATATGGATGTGGGTGTGACGGTATTTCAAAGAAGGTTATGCGCTCGTCTCTCGGGACCAGTAACGGGACACGTAGGGTTGGCTAAATGAGTAGACACGTGTCCATAACGCCCCTTCGATAACCCCGGTCGGACGCCGGAGGATCGGGCTGTTACACATCACTCTCACCGGAGGTAGATAGAGTTGGATATCCTTGTCGAGCCGGAGCCATCGCAAAATTTCGTCATCTTTAATGTTTGTATCCGAGACTGCGGAGAAGAGACAATCATAACTTAAGTTGTGGTATTGCGTCACCACCACCATCACTGGCACAACTCTTCACCTCCGCTTTCACCAGCTACCACGGCTCACCACCCGGAGTTGTCGCAGTCCATTGGAATGAGAAAATAATGTGAGATGAGAAAGAAATAAAATTAATTGATTCGAATTGTTGATTAAATCTGGGCCATCTGATCATTTTTATTTTAATATATCTAATGGTCACTATGTAGTAGTAGATATGTGTTATATATCAAATTTTGTCTGTAGAATCTTAGCCATTAGATAAGCAAATGTAATCAAGGGTTGTGCTTGAATCCCGCCAAAATTGATATCAATTGTAATTTAGCTAGCATAAAAGACAGCTAGAAGCATACTTGTTGATTTGGTTTATGGGCTTTCCCGTAGTCTTAGTTAATATAGTGTCTGAGTAGCTATAAATGTTTTACGATGTAATAACAAACATGAAAAGTGACTCATAGCGTAAATCTTTCATGAAACAAAACACTAAAATAAGAAAATATTGACGTTTCTACCTTTTTATAATTAACCTCGGTAATACCACTATAAATGCTTCCCAAAGATTTCCCCCGACCCCCAACTCTCACAGAATCAACTCGATATTCTCCCACCCAAAGATTCTCTTAATGGCGCTTCGCAGAGCTATCACCAAGCGTCTCATCGACGGTTACAAATGCGTTCGACCATCGAACACGAAGATCCTCCGTCATTACATGACCTCATCGAATCTTACGGATCCTATCACGGCGATCCGCATCGAGTCCGTTAGTCCTCCTAGAAGCGAGGAAGCAACGGCTGTGACGGGTTTATCAGTGAGTGAGACCAAAAAGTTGTTGAGAATGTATCAAATGGAGAAGGTGAAAGCTAGACTCAGAGAGATTCCAAAGAACTCTGTTTCGTATTGGGAGTTTGTTCAAATCTGTTGTGAGACCTGTGGGAACAACGACGAGCAAGGTTCTCAAATGGCTCAGTCTTTGGATCATGCTGGAAGCGTCGTCGTTTTAGGAGACATCGTTTTCCTTCATCCTCATCAGGTGGATAATCTAACTACTAACTAGTGTCCTCTAAAAACTCTCTTATTTTGATTATTAATTTTGGTTCAGAGACCATATTGTGTAGCTTGAAAAATTATTTTATTATATGTCCAAACAGAAAGACCATATTGTGTATTCTTGATAATGTTTTTTGTCTAATGTAAAATAATTACAAAATGTTTAGTGTGTTAAAATCTATAATTTTCAAAACTATGGTTTTGGGCGTTTGAGAATTGTTGGGTCTTATATGAATGTTTCATACAAGAGCCCTCCTAGTTATGGCCGGTGTTTTTAAAACCGGACCGGAAGCTGAACCGGATAATTTTTGGGTCACGGTTCAATATGGTTCGACCGGGTCAAACCTGGTTCAATAATCTGGTTTAATATGTTTTTAGTACATAAATCTAAAAGTAATGTTAGTAAATATGATACATAATTAAAGTATAAATGAATTTCGAACATAAAACATTATAAATATAAACTAGTTTTATGTTTAAATGGATGGTTTATAGATTTTTGATAATTTAAGTAGTTTTTATCAGTTTAATAATCTTGAGATCCAATCCGGCTATGTGATCGGTTCATGGTCGAATCAATTTTAGAACCAACCTGGTTATGTAACCGGTTCATCGTCGAACCCGGTTCAACCATCGGGTCGGTCCGGTTTTAAAAACACTAGTTATGACCAAGGACTTCTATACAAAGTATTATATTCTTATATTATTTTGCTATATAATTTTAGATAGCCATGTCTATGGCGGCAATGATCCACCAAACATCAGCACTTCCAAACGATCCAAGAAAAGAAGAGTTAGCTCAGCTTGAGACTACAAAGAAGTGTATTGACATAAGGGCACGACGTATAGTCCAGGCAGAGTTATATTGCGGTCTGGGACTCCTAGCAGCGCAAACGGTTGGCTTTATGCGTCTTACCTTCTGGGAACTAAGCTGGGATGTGATGGAACCTATTTGCTTCTTTGTCACATCCCTTCATTTCCTCCTTGGTTACTACTTCTTTCTTCGGACTTCGACAGAACCATCTTTTGAAGGGTTTTATCAACAACGGTTTAACACCAAACAGAAGAAGCTTATGGAGAGCCATGGGTTTGATTTTTTGAGATACACTGAGCTCAACTCCTTGTTTACACCGTTGGCGTGTAAATCTGAAGTTTCAACGGTTTAGCTAGCAATAGAAGTTTATCCCGCCTAGACACATCATGTCTTTGGCCACTGTATAATTTACCTGGTGTATGTAGACTTAAATTGGGGTCCAACTTGTATGTGTATTTGATAAAGTTGGAATCTTAATTTTTATGCACCCATATATAATGCTCTTAGTTTTATGGTCTTTGGCTTAGGCAAAAGAGCATATAAAAGTTTTAAAGATCAAAAGTGGGAAAATAACATATAACCTCCAATGTAGACAAAGGAAACAAGAGACTCTCTCTGTTCTCTCCTCTCTATATTTGAGAGAGAGAGAGACTCTTCACCAGGTTTTTGTTTGTTCATCTTTCTTCTGATATAATCGGATTTTGTTTCCGGTTAGCAGATATAATTTTCTCGCGACGTCCGGATCTAATTTCTTTCGGTCACTGATCGGATTTTTTTTTCATGTTCCTTTTCACTCTCTTTGAAATCCAGATGGTTTCCAAATCAAATATTTTTTTTGTTGGTTATTGTCTGTGCCTCTCACAAATCGACACAAATCTTACTTCGCTTTGTTAATGGCCATTTGATATGGCTTATTGGAATAGACTTATGATTAAATTTGGCGATCTGGGGTTGATTCAGTAGAATTACGGGCTTTGTTTTGAAAAACTGTTGAGAAGTGATTTCTTGAGTAAAACTTGCAAATGAAAGAGTGAAAAACAGTGAGAAGAAGAACAATAAGCAAGAAGAGTGGAAGAATAATCAAGTATCATGGATGAAGGAAAGAAAAAGATAAGTCAAAGATCAAGGTTAACAAGAACGTTAGTTATGTAACTAGTAGTTTAAATAAGTAAACAAATTAAGAGTTAGTTGGTTAGTAAGCTAACTAAGTTCAAATATGACTAGAGAATTGGCAAGTAGTTTTAAGGAGTTAGAATATTTAAGATTTGGGGTGTAAAAAAAAAAAAAAAAAAAAAAAAGATTTGGGGTGTAAGAGTGGTCTAAAGATTAGAAGTATGGGTTAGGTGTAAGTGAGTAAGGAATCATGATTAGAGCTAGGAAGAAGTCTACTATAAAGGCTAAGGGTAATCAGTTGTAAGAATCAAGCAAGAATGAATGAAAAAGTGGTTTGTTAAAGAGTGTGTTAGTTCACAATATTTCAGAAGAGTTCAAGAAGTTCAAGCCAAAGAGAAAAAGTTCAACATGGTATCAGAGTTTACCTTATCCGTGGAGCATGTTCAAGAAAATATAAGAGAAAAAGACGTGAAGAAATAAAAGAAGAGAAGAATGTCGATAAACCTACAACCATCTCAACTGGTTGCTGTTTTTCATGGACAAATCTGAGTTCTGGGCAGCTCGAATGAAAACCACCCTGAAGAACAGATAACTATGGGAAGTTGTAAAGGATGGAGTTCCATTTTTTCCATCAAAATCGACAGAGACGCCAGGAGGACACTATGCAAAAGAAAAGGCAAGCTTAAAATCACTCAAAGACAAAATATATATCAGCTCTACAAATCATTCAATTTGCTGTAGCAAATGTAGTCTTACAAAATTCTGTCTGCAACCACTGCAAAGCAAGCCTAGGAACACTTGGAGCATTCATGCCAAGAAAATGAAAAAGCAAAGATGGTAAGACTGCAATCCTTAAAAACTGATTTTGAAAATCTGAAGATGAAAGAAGGAGAGAAGGTGAAGGCTTCTCTAACAGGATTCAAGCTGTAGCTAACCAGATGAGAGCTCTCGGAGAAGGAAGATCTAACTTCGATATGGTTGTGAAGATGCTAGCCTTGACGTCAAAGAGCTACGCATCTCTGTCCTCATTGATGGGAAAAACTAAAGATCTCGAAACAGTCACATATGCTGAACGTATCGAATATACTGAACATGTCAAAACCAGAACCATGAAAGATCAAAGCAACTATTGCAGAAGGAAAAACCTATAAGGAGTCCAGAAGGCAAAAAGATCAGCAAGAAAAAAAACAGAAACAGAAACCAAAGGAATGGCTAAAGAAGCCAAACTGAAGAACTTGGTGATCAAAGAAGACATTAATAACAAAAAAAACTATATAAGGAAGCGAGGACTGAAGAGAAAGCGAATGGAAAAGAAAACATGACTCGGGAACAATAGCACAAAGGATTCAATTTCAGAAAGATAGAGAAAATTGATAAGAACGAGGTAAACTTCAAAATTAAAGTAAAGAAAAGGCAAGAAGACTACATGGGTATGAAAAGACACAAATCAACAAGAAAGAAATAGGACATAGAGACTTCTCAGCAGAGTAACTGCAGAAAAGGAGAAGCTGAAGTCAGTTGAGACTGAAGAAACATCTATTCAAAAGGGAGAAAAGAAACCTGATAAAGGAGAAACTGAATCCATGTAGATCCAGAGCAAGAGGGAGACTAAGAAAATGAGTTTAGCAAGTGTTGGGGGTGGATCTTGATCCTCTAGCAAGGCCCACAAGACAATGAACTAAGCCCATTTGGCTAGGAAGCCCTAGACTTTATCACTGTATAAATAAAGAGATCTTTCTTTTGATTAAGGGATGCTCTTCTCCATTTTAGATCTAGAACACATCCTATAAGAATTTTATACATTCTTTGATTCACTTTACACTAGAAATAATTTTTGTAATGTAATCTTTGATTAATCAAGTCTCTTGATGTTCTCTTTCTCATTTGATTCTTTCTAAATTTCTCCTAAACCTCAAGAATCTAATTTTTATCTTTAGATTCTTTATTGATTGATTCTAACAAACACCACCAGCATAAACACCGTTTTTGGATCAAACAGTTGGCGCTAGAAGGAGGGAGTTCAAGGAGAACTATCTTTAAAGCATTTCATACTTGGAAAAATCTGAGATATGTGCTCATCGATCTCGGTTTATATAAACGCTTAAAAGATAAGTTTCACGACCTTATCTCATTGTTAAAATTGGATTCAAGATTATATGGCTGCACACACTTAGTCTACTAAATATTTTTTTGATAAAAAATAATAAAATTATTTTTTCCGACAGAGGAGGAGTCGTGACCGACGACGACTCTGGGAGATCGAATCAAAGACGGACGACGCCGATGGGACTGTGGCTGCTTTCTCGCATCGGTCGAGTTCCATTCCATCCCCGCCAACGACGAGCTAGCCTATGACGGAAGGAGAAAAGAGAGAGATCTTTCTCACCTCAACGGCGGAGGAGTCATGACCGACGACGACTCTCAGATAGAGCTCCGACAAAGGAAGCAGAGGCAGTCGCGGGTCGATCCTAAGCTGACGAGATTCAGACAGCTTCTAATCTCCGGCGAGCTTGTAAAAGGACGAGGTCGTCGTTGCTTCCTCAGAACCGTCGAGCTCCATCTCCAGTCTTCACCAGACACCCAGCGAGTGGGTCAGTTCAGTATCTCCGGACCAGAGAGCTTCAAAGGCGCGAGCTTTCCCTCCGGGAAGAGGTCGTCAACTCGAATTGATATCACCCAGAACTCACCCAGCCAGAAGCTTCTCTTCATCTCGGCACATGCCTGAACCCGAAGCCTCGCCAAGTTTGATAAAGGCTGAAGAGAAGAAGAGTTCAGTAAGAACAAGACTTGGAGTTAAGATCGCTCCCTTCCACAACCTGCGGTTCATCTTTGTACATCGTCAGCAGATTCAAGATCTTGCAAAGCTTTCCAGAGATCAAGTCTTCAGCTTCGTTGAGATGGCGAGGCTTCTAGAGATCAAGCCCTCAGATTTGACGACATGGCGAGTCTGGTCTCGATGGCTTCGGCTTCTTCGCGTCTCTCTCCGCCCTCGGAAGAACGATGGGACTGATCAGACTTCTTGGGACACAAGCATATGACTCTGAGCTTTAGCTTCTTCTTCAAGAGCCCTTGAGTCTTTATCTGAGATTAAATAGCCTCTTGTCCCTTGAGGTGCGGTGATAAGCCACCTTGAAAGTGATATAAACACTAGAAAAGACTCTTGTTCTTCCGGTTTGTCAATACTTTGTGGGTTTGGCAAAACTGACGAGCGTACTGAAACGTTACCTCTCCACGGTCTTGCTCCAAGTTCAAGGTTGGACCACGACATCGAGCTTCTTCAGTTCTGGTGGTGGTGTTGGCTTCGACATCAAACTCCTTCAGACTCACAAGAACCGATGGACTCAGAGGCTATCTCGTCTGCTACTAGCTCGGCATCTCATCACCAAAGAGTCAACTGCCATTGTTGAACCAAAAAGAAAAGAGCTCAGAAATGAGAGCAATACGAAGAAAGGATTTTGAGCTCATCGTCTCACAACCCTTTGCCTATAAGAGACTGAAGAAGAAAGGAGTTCGAGCTCATCGTCTCTTCACGGCAAGCACGCCCTCAACATTTCGAAGCTTAGAGTTGATCATGGCTACAACCTGAGAAGTGAGAAGGGTCTTTTTGTGCTGAACAACATGAACTCATCCACAACGTCGCATGTTGGCTTCTTAGATTCACGGCACGCTTTCATCGCTGCTGACTTCTGTTTAGCACAACCTGTCTGATGAGCTCAGTCCAGCTTCCTCACTCTCCACGCCGCTGACTCAAACGACTCCACCACCCATCTTCACAAGATCACTTCTTCACATCAAAGTGCTTTGATCACGTTAAGCTTGGACCTCGGCAAAGACGTTTTGTCAAAATGATCTCAGCATCTCGTTTGACGTCTACGCATCTCTTACTCATCAAAGCTCGAGACTTCATCATGGGATCATTCCGCCTACACATGGATCACACCAATACCGCAAAGACACACCCGTCCACGGCGATTCGATTATTGCGGTTCTTTCATGGCGGTACGTTCATGACGATGTCTACGGTGACTCGTCTTTGGCAGTTTGTCGATCGACACTTCATCTGTGGCGACTCTTTTGGGTGGTTCATAACACTGTCTTCACAGATCATTCGCGCAACCATCCCTGGAGGTCCGATCGGAATCAGAAGTATGTCGATGACAGCTCGCCCGGGACAGTCCGTCCACGACACTTCGTTTATGGCAACCAAACCACGACAGTCCGTTCATGGCAATCGTCTACGACATGGGTATGTGCCTAGTTCATTGTATTATAAACCCTATTCGTAAAATTCGCAGAGATCGATCTCGTCTCTCTCTACGAACTTGGGGGGCTTACTGTTGGGGGTGGATCTTGATCCTCTAGCAAGACCCACAAGACAAGGAACTAGGCCCATTTGGCTAGGAAGCCCTAGACTTTATCATTGTATAAATAAAGAGATCTTTCTTTTGATTAAGGGATTATCTTCTCCATTTTACATCTAGATCTAGAACCAGCTTTCGCCGGACTAATTCATTTGTCCTCTCCCCCCTTTGTAACACTGTTTCGACCCACCCATTGATCTAATAAAACACGTCTTTGTCTTGACCCACCGACGAGAACTCGTCTTTTCTCTTTACTAGTTTATCGACAGTCTCGGTTCAAACACCAAGGAGCTATACAGGTGTTCTGATGAGCACATCTTCAACCGGCAACGGCAAAACAAAGACAAATCAAAGATATCAAACTTCAAAACTTTGAGTTGGAACCGAGGCAACAACTCAAGGAATCAAAAGGGAGTGTTCAGAAGTGATTCCTTGAGTAAAACCTGGAATTTAAAGGATAAAAATAGTGAGAAGAAGAAAAACAAAAAGTAAGAAGAGTGAACGAATAATCAAGTACTATGAATGAAAGAAGGATGAAGAGAAGTCCAAGATCAAGATCAATAAGGAAGTTAGTTATGTAGCTAGTAATTAAAGTAAGTAAACAAGTTAAGAGTTACTTGGTTAGTAAGCTAACTAAGTTCAAATATGATTAGAGAGTTGGCAAGAGAGTTGTTAAGGAGTTGTTAGAATAGTTAAATTTTGTAGTGTAAGAGTGCTCTAAAGATAAGAAATATGGGTTAGGTGTAAGTGAGTATGGGATTATGATTAGAGTAAGGAAGAAGTCTACTATAAAGACTAAGTGTGATTATTTGTAAGAAGCAAATAAGAAAGATTGAAAACGTATTTTTTTTTTGTTTAATCTGGGGGTATTCCGGGCAGTGTCCCAGACCAATCTCCAAAGAGAGAGGTGCAGTCCACGAATGAACATTTTCTCCGGATATTCAAATGAGGTCGAAAGCATGGACTTGTATCCGCGTAGCCACAAGCATGGGTAATCTAAGTTAGCGAGGATTCGAACTCAGGTCCCTTAGAAACACTGAGACGACATTTGCCACCCGACAACACCCACGTGATTAATAAAAAAATGGTTTGTTAAAGAAAATTCTTACACAAATAAAAACAGAGAAAAACAGAATAAAAGAATGTGTGAATTCACAAAACTTCACAACAGTTAAAAAGGTCAAGTCAAAGAGAGAAAGTTCAACAAAAATGTCCTGACAAATGATCCGCTTTCTAATCTTTTGAATTTTATCCAGGTCCATGGTTAATGGTTCCAGCAACCCTAGATGATTTGTAAGCTTCGGTTTGAAGAAAGAACATGTTGGGATACACGAATTGGTCAAAGTTCTCAGTGACGGTCACTCCAATGAGGTATCCAACCAGATGTGATGTTGGCCTCGTAATAGGTCTTTTCTCAATTTCTTCCATGTGGACTTGATCTTATCTTGTACTAGTAGTGAGCCTGTGCTTCGCGAGGGACAATTATATTTATTTAATTTAATATTTAATATTTTTTATATTTATTGTGATGTGTTCTAATTTTTATTTGCTGATCATGTTGTTGTGCGTTGTTGGACCCAATTTTGGTCTATATACCGAATTGGGCCGATATCAGTCTGGGCCGCGCGATCCAGGACGAGAAAAGAGGTCCATTACGAGGTCGCCGAAGAGATGGAAGATCCGGAGATCGATATGGCGGTTACGAAGATCGCGGAGAAGTTGAGAAGAATCCGAGACTAATCCACTATAAGAAGAGATCGATAGGCACAAGGAAGAACATAGAGAAAACCCTAGAGAGAGCTATACACACACATCGACCTCATTTCACCTCGCTTTAAGTCTTTTCTCTTATCGATTTCGTTTGTAATCGATCTTATTCATCAATAAAATCCATCTTTGCCTACTGGAATCTGATTGTATCGTTGTGTTCTAAAGATATCGTTTCCCACATCATCTTTTCTTCCTCAGATTAAACTTTCAATCACTATAAAATACTTAGTGTAGATTTTAGGATCTACATTTTGGCGCCGATTGTGGGGAAGATAAACGAAAAACATCTTTGCTAAGAAACCGATCTAGGTTTCCTAAGCGCGACGATGGATCCCAATCAAACCATCGGAACCATGCAATCAAGAATCAACGACATCGATGTTGCCGGATCTGACCCAAGAACCGAAAAATTACCCGCCGGACCGACGTGTGCTGATGGGACGGTCGAAATGACCCAAACACACAAATCCCTTCAATCGGAACCTCAAACCAGGATCGAGCGTCAAGCCACGATCGAGCTCCAGAATCAGATCGGACCCCACGATTGAGCTCCAGCGTCAGATCGGACCTCAATACCAGATCGGACCTCGGTACCAGATTGGACCTCGGCACCAGATCGGACCTCGGCACCAGATCGAACCTTATACGCCCTAAATTGAAGGATCACTTTAGCTGGGTGTTGTATATAATCCGAGAAGACAAATGGCACTTCTGTAACTGAGATGGATTGAAAGGATCGTCAAGAGATGCGGAATGGCTCTTGATATACCCACGATCTAAGGCTAACCACCTGAGAAAGGATGTAGTGTGTTGGCTAACCACCAAACAACACACAAAGATGAATTGGCTGACCACCAAATCAGCAAGCCGGTTCACACCAATGAACTAGCTAAAGAACTCTCTCTCACTCACTCACAAAAATATAACTCAAACTTTGACTGATTTTATTCATAGAATGAGACAACATATATATAGTGTTTGTAGTCAAAGAGAAATAAATAAGAACACGAAAAATAATACATTGAAAATAGAAATATTGACTAGAAATAATAAATGAGTCAAACACTGAGTCTTTCGTGCATATTGTTCAAGGATGACCCTTCGGCTACTATCCAGGTTCATCCGAACCAGATGGGTGCACGGAAGTAAGGAGAAGGACACACGTGGGACTGTCCGGATGGTCTGCCGGGTGAGAATGCATGTCCGTCTTTGGGTTCTTCACGACCAAAGCTAAGTCTAGCTCGACTATTGTCCTTAGAATGTCGAGATGGTCGGGAAAGACGAGCTCTGGTACGGTCAGTTCGGTCGTCTGGTCGGGATTCCAGCTAAAACTCCATTCGGGAAGTACGTGGGTCGATCCGGTACACGGCTCGGTTAGTCTAATTGGTATGGTCGGATGGGCGAACCTTGGTTGAATTGTTCAGAACGTCCTGATCTCCATGCTGAGCTGGTTCCATGTACTGATCTATGTACTGAGGCACATCATTCCCTCCCTCTTCAAAAAGATTTGTTCTAAAATCTGGAACATTAAAACGAAAAGGATTATAAGTAGAGGAATCATAATTAGAACATTGCTCACCTTGAGTTTGGTCCGGTTTTTGAATGGAAGAAGATTTTTCTTGGTTTGCTTGATGACCACTATTGGGGTCAAAATCGGTTACAACAAAATCAACGTCAGAAAACTTCCCGAGACAATCTTCTATTCCATAAAATGAGAAAAAAGTCGAAAAAGAACGGAAATACCTACCAAAGGTCTAATGGTCAGCTCATCGAAACAAACGAGCTGGATCGTCCGCGGGATTCAGCTCGGACATTCGCCGAGCTGGACCAGTCCAGTTCGGAGAACGGCCGAGCTGGATCGACCACTGGATTCATCTCAGGCGTTCGCCAAACTGGACCAGTCCAGTTCGGTGAATGGCCGAGCTGGATCGAGCCCGAGATTCAGCTCGGCCATTTGCCAAGCTGGACCAGTCCAGTTTGGCGAACGATCGAGCTGGATCGACAGCGGGATTCAGCTCGGACATTCGCCGAGCTGGACCAGTCCAGTTCGGAGAACGGCCGAGCTGGATCGAGCCCGGGATTCAGCTCGGCCATTTGCCAAGCTGGACCAGTCCAGTTTGGCGAACGTCCGAGCTGGATCGACCACGGGATTCAGCTCGGCCGTTCGCCGAGGTGGACCAGTCCAGTTCGGCGAACGACCGAGCTGGATCGACCACAGAATTCAGATCGGCCGTTCGCCGAGCTGGACTGACCAGAATCCATCGTCACCTCGTCGTCGTAGCTCCTCTCCCGAGATTGTATCAAACTCGCTCTTGTTTCGTCTCGATCGGAGGTACTGTTGGAACTTTATGATTTAAAAACCGCAAGGACTCGTTTTATCGCGTAAAGTTCGGGTAGATCATACGAAACAAAGACGGTTAACCAAACACCTTGAGTCACCTATACCGCATGGGAAATACGAACTTTCCTCAAAATCGACGTCGTTTCGAAAGCGCTCTCTCCAATTAATCGTAAAAATGCTAAAGTCGATAAACGGCCCAAAACGCGGCTAACAGCCCAATCACGACTTTGTACGAAATTGAACCCAATCAATATGACGGTTTATCTCTATTTTGCAGGAAAAGATAAATGTTAAGTTTGGAAGATAAATGCTAAGTTTCCAAGGATAAACACAAAAGATCGAAGGAAAATGGAATATTTCCGCAAAGCGATAAACTCGACCAAGGGCAGAAAGGGAAGGAGTAAACCACCTTAGAAGGAACTGGATCCCATTGCTCCCAAATCTTTTCCTCAACCTCAAAAATTGCAAAATCTATATCTTTCTCGGCCATACGCCCGGTCTGCTTCGCATACTCGCCTGTGAACAAGTAGTCAGGAAGCTGCGTAAGATACAAACCACCCACGGTTCCACGACACTTGCGATAATCCGTGAGTGCCTTGTACCGCCCCTTGAGCTCTCCAAACTCTTGCGAGAACTTATCACGACGTTTCTTCATAACTTCGACCACCTCTCTCTTCCCTCGCCTATAGGCATGGTTGACCTCCTTCTCAAACAACTCTCTCTCACGATGACGAGAACTTTCCAACTCATCTTTCAGACAAGCAATTTATTTATAAGCCACCTCAGCCTTGAATCGAGCCATGTGAGCCTCTTGCTTGCTCGTGTCGAGGGCTCGGTTTATCATAAGAAGGCCCTGCAAAAATTCTCAAAGTCAAGAAAGCTTCGGCCAAAATAAAAATCCGAGAATGTTAAAAGATGAGAACCTACCCCATTGACCATCCTCGCCGCCTTGGTAATCTCTGGCACTTCGCTGGATCCACCCTCGGTCGGAGGAAAATCGAATTCGAGCAACCCTTCGATATTAAACTGCTCGCTGCTGCTTCCACCAGCTTGACTGTCAAGATAGTCCTTGAGTATATTGTCAGGAGAAAGCTGCCCGTCAACCACGTCTTCATCAACCATAAGATGTTTGTCCTTCCGAGGCTTCAACCTATCTGATACAAGCCTAAGCTGACAAAGGCTAGATCACAAGGCAACAAGAGTTGTCAAGCTTGAATGGGTCGATTGTCGCCACAGAGGGTTGCGGAAGTATCCCTTTGATAAGAGCAGAAGCCTGCGCCTATGTGAATCCACACAAAGACAGAGACCTACACTTGTATCCTAGAATGAATCCACAAACTAAGGAGACAAGCAAACGAACAAGAAATCTAAAGTAATCCACCTAAAGACTAATTGAACAAAACAAAGAAAAACTTTGTAAACTGAATAATACTTTATTAATTTCGTGCAAGGGTGATTTACAAATGAGACTTAGCTCAGTTTAAATAGAAAAGAACACAAATGCCTAAAAGAATAACTTGGAAATAAATAATAAGTGAAAAACTAGCCGTTGGACTTAGTTGGTGCAGAATCTGTCCATGTATGGAAGTTTTCTTCTCTCCTTGTATCTTGTGAGTTTGGGCAGAAAGAAATGCATCCTTGGGACCTCCTTTGATGTCTGGTGAGTCTCTAATTTGACAAATAAGGGATTCATCTTGATCATGTGGCTGCTGGTGCATGGTAGAAACTCTCCCACTGCTCTTAGATGTAATGAATGATCTCCTGGTTTCCACACGTGAGTTTGAGTTGCACACTCCTTAAGCAAAAAATTACTTTCCTTAATTAGAACCAATTCGGATGCAGTGTAGATAGTCTGACTTGTAACTTGCATATCTCCTAAACCATTACTCCTTTTGGTATGAAACTAATTCTCTGCGTGCTCTGGTTGAGTTGAGAATCTATAACAACTGGTTTCACGGTTAAATTCCTCATGGTTGCAAAGATATCCTTATTTGAGTGCACCTATGTCGCTGCTGGCGCTAATGTAGCTTGTATGGTTGATCTTATGAGCTGGTGGTCCAGTTACTGACTTGAGGTCCTCATCATTCCCTCCCTCTTCAAAAGGTTTTGTCCTCAAAACCAATTTACCTGCACCAAGATAGAGAAAATTAGGTTTCATTCTAATTTGGGAGGCTAGGGTCTTACCTTGGTATATGGACGGTTTTGTGATGCATTGTCCAACTGGTGGTTTCTTCTTTGATCAGTAGGGAAGCTATGACCCCATTTACATGGTCGGTCTATGATTTCCCTTGGCAGGAACGTGGTCTCCTTTTTGAAATATCCTATTTCACACTTGGTTTCTCCATTGACCACTGCTTGGGTGTAAGGTTGTGAGTTTGGTTCTAGATGCTTCTCCATTGTACCTATATCTGAATCATCACTTATGGGCAAGAGCAAGTGTTTCATACTTGAAGTGGAGGATTCAAAAAAAATAGTATTGAGTAAGATTTAGAGCTTCACTTACCTGGTTATCTTGCATTGATTCAGCTTTGGTATTTGCTACCTCTAAAGCATGATCAGCTGGTGTAGAGGTCTCTAGGGTAGATTGCTCATTATTCTCTTGTTGTTGAGCTTCTGGACGTGTCTCCTCATTACCTAGACCTTCATCAATATTCTGGACAGAGTACAAGTGCATCATACCAGTGTTTTGATGGTTAAGATTAATCACATTAAGTTCAGAAATGACCTTATCATTAGTTGGGACTTGAGAATTTTCAAGTGTTGAACTTGCTTGCGTAGCAAGGTTGGGTTCTTGTTCCTTGATTTCCATGTTAGTACCTGAAACGTTTTCAACCTTTTGGGCACTAGACAAGTGTGTTAAGACAGTCATGGAATTACTAGAAACAGAATTAGATCCAGCTTTAATCAAGTTGATAAGATCATCAAACTTTTTATCTATTCTAGTAAAGGAATCACTTGCCTCCAAGTTAGTTTCTTTTGCTTCATGTAGTGCCATCTTCACAGCTCGTTTTGTGGGGCAATCTTTTGCAAGATGACCCTGGCCTTGACACCTATAACAAATAACCTCAGGTGGTTTTAAAGATTTAGAGTACTCACCTTGGTTGTGCTTTACATGAGGTGTATGCACTGGTTTTGAGCTTTGCCTCTGGTTTGCCGGCTGCAAGAGTTGGGGTTGTACTATTCTCTTTGTAGACTCCTTCCGAGCGTGTTGTGTAGGGATGTAAGGTGAAAATCTATCCCTCATGACCCCTTTGAATTGCTCCCAAGTGCGTATAGGAGGCTCTTGAAATTGTTCCCTATACTTCTCTTCTCTTTTCCAATACCGTTGAGCATTTTCAGTGAGCTGTCCTAGACCATAGGACAAGTATTCTCCTTTTGGAATGGAGTTGCACTTGAAGTACCTTTCCATGTCCTCTTCCCACTGAAGATATTTTCTAGAGTCTTCACCTTTTCCTGAAAACTTATACAAACGAAACTGATCATATGAATTATAGTGAGAACTTAAAGTTACCTCACGCTCATGTAGTTGTCTTGGTTTCAGTTTAACAAAACGTTTAGGACAGGTTCTAGGGGGTAATCTCCTCATTTCGAAATGTTCATACATCAGCTCTTTGACATATGCCCAATGTGGAGTTGGTTCCTTGAAGTAGATGCGACATTCTTCCTCTTGAAGCCACCATTGGTAAGCTTCTCCTACAAGGGTGTCTAAGGCTATGGACAGCTTCTTATGTTCAGGAACTTTGTACTCCCAAAAATAATTTTCCATGTCTTCCTCCCATCTGGAGTAGTTCTCTTTTCCTGAAAAAGACACAAGTGTTTTGGTGAAAACTGTTGGACTATAGTCATAAAATTTATCAGTAAATTTTATCCAAGGTTTAGAATAGCTCTTGTTGATGGTGTGGTTCTTGTAGTGGTCTTGTGGCTTGGAATCAAGCTCCCCACGACATGGTTCTTCCTCATATCCATCTTCAGCCCTTGACTCTCTACACTGGTCGTCTTCTTCAGAGCCATCTCCATAGTTTTGACCTTCCCATGAGTATCCCGGTTCTTCACCCCAATCAACTTCAGAAATATTGTACTCATCAGCTTCTTCTTCAGTCGCCATGTCTACCAAGTTTTAAGGATTAAATATCTCAAGAAGAAGAAGAAAGTATTCTGAATCAAGTGATTAAACAAGAAAACGTGACTAGCAAAGTTAAAGGAAAGAAGAAAAAAAAAAAAGAGACTAAACACTAAACAAAATGGGCAATTTCTGATTTCCTCTTTTTTTTTTTTTGGTTTATAATGGTCAAAATAAGCAAAAGGGAAATAAAGTTTGCAAGTAAAAAAAAATCTTTTGGAAAGGAATAAATTTGGGTTGACCAGAAGAAGGAAAACTTTCAAAAACTCCACCAAAATTTGTAAACTTGGATACTAACTTAATTCTAACAGCTATTACGATTTTTTTTTTTTTTTTTGAAAAGATATGGATCTTAGAAACATTAAAATCGACAGGAGGAAGAACAAATGAAGAACACAACTTTTTATGGGTTTTTATATTTTTTTGACAGAAATAAACAACTAAATACAACAAATGACAAAAAAAAATTATTTTTATGGTTTTATGAAATAGAAACAAGATAAACGAGATGCAACAGAAACAAATATGACTTTTTCAACAATCACAGGCGACTTTACTGGCGATCCAACGGGCGAGTCAACGACGACGGGAGATCCAGTCACGGGCGACTCCACCGGCGAATTCACGGGCGTTCCAACGATCACTCCGGAAGAACCAAACGCATCTGAGCTTGGCGATCCTAGCAAGACGACAGAGGCCCCAGGCGACGCAGCGAGCGCTCAAACGGGCGAGTCGTCGGTGTCACTGGAGAAAACGGACACTCTTCTCAGATCGACGGAGCTCTCTCCACCGGATCGAGTTTCACAGAGTGTCGGAGGTGCGGCTAAGGAGGGACGCGATGGTGGGGAGATCAAGGAGATATCTCTCACTCTGACCGCTCAGTCTATCGACGGCGGTGAAGCTTGGGAGGGTCGCGAAGGTGAGGCGATCCCGGGAAATTCTCTGACCGGGAAAAATGGAGAAAACACGGAGGGGAGGAACGGAGGTAATCAGGCAGAGCGGGCCCGATCGGGTCGTTGGTCAAAGAACCTGGCCGGAAAAGGAGTAGCGGAACCGGTTATTGAAATTGTTGATGGGATTGCATCACTGCAAATCCCAGATGCGATCTTTGACGAGGCGGAGCTTCTTTGGAAAAGTTTCGTAGTGGGCTACTTCATTGGAGACGCTCCACACGTGGGCTCAATTCATGCAACCGTCAATCGTATTTGGACTGGTCACAAGGCGGGTACCAAGATTGATGTCCAGTTTATTGCGAAAAATACGGTGTTGTTCCGAATTGAGAACGATCAGATGAGAAACAGGGTGATTCAAAGGAAGTATTGGCATATAGCGGATATTCCGTTAGTGGTTAATGTTTGGTCACCAGAGTCGGCTCAGAATCCCCCAGACTTGTCAGCCATGCCACTTTGGGTTGACCTCAGAGGAGTACCAAACACCCTCTATTCCAATAAAGGACTGAAGTGCCTTGTTCGGGCAGTGGGAAATTTTGTGAAACTGCATCCGAACACAGAGAAATGTGTGAGGCTCGACATGGCCCGAATCCTAGTGGAAGTCGATCTACATAAGACTCTCGTCGAAAAGATCACTTTCGCGGACCAAGCTGGAGCTTCACACGAAGTATTGGTCAATTATCCTTGGCTACCTCCCCGGTGCAATGTTTGCTGCAAGTGGGGACATAAGGGACAGGACTGTTCGAGTAAGGAGATAAAAATCCTTAGTAAGAGGACATGGGAAACCACCTACACTTCTATGCCGCGTGAAGGGATAGCTGTCGGTGGAGGCAAGGGCAAAGAAGTGGAGGGAAGCAACGTAAAGGGTTTGAATGATGATAAGATAAGTGGGGGTGAAGAGACTGGGATTGTGGAAGCGGTGGAGACAAGGCAAAAGGACGGAAATCCTATGGAGCACCTAATTAAGGACCTGGAGGAGCTTTCACCTGTCGCATCTCTACACGAAAAAGAAGCGATCAAGATATCTGAAACAACTAAGGAGCTTTCTAAGACCATTGACGTGTGGGTAAACGGAAAAGGAGTGAAGGCATCTACCCACGGGAACAGAGAAAAGGAGTTTATGATATCCCCGTCAAGATTCAGCCCTTTACAGGACATCGATGAAGAGGAGGAGACTTGCTTAGAAGGAAGTGGAACGGAAGTTGAAGAGGGCGAGTTTCGGGGAAATATAGTGGATGGCAAAAAAGAGAAGGACGTGCAGGTGGCTTCGAAAAAGATGCAGCAGGGTTCGGTGCCAAGGCAACTACGGGGGAGGGTTACTGGTTCTCAACTCATGAGCAACGGTGGCAAGCACGGATCGTCAAAAAAAACTTCCGGTAGGAAGTTATGACTTCTTTCTTTGCATGGAACATGCGTGGGTTCAATCTACCACGCAAACATCGAGCCCTCAGATCATGGTTACAGGAGGAAAAGCCTTCTTATGGCTGCCTAGTTGAGACACGAGTCCAGGAGTCAAACCATCAGTGGTGTATGAATGTAGCTATGCCGGGATGGAACTCTCTTACAAACTACGAATATCATCCTTTGGGAAGAATCTGGTTTTGCTGGACGGATGAAGT
>NC_027749.1:34781626-34782369 GCF_000695525.1 Brassica oleracea var. oleracea
ATCAGTGTCGGTACCTTACCAATCCGGTACTTGGGAATGCCGTTAACAACGAAGACACTTACCAGCCATGACTATGAATCACTTATAGAGAAGATTCGTGGGAAGATGATGTGTTGGTCCAACAGATTTCTATCCTTCGCAGGAAGGCTTCAACTGATCCAGTCGGTAATTACGAGCATGGTTAACTTCTGGAGCTCGGCTTTCATCCTACCGGCCAAGTGTTATGACACCATTGAAAGCATGTGCAGCGCGTTTCTATGGTCGGGCTCACCTACACAAACTCACAAAGCTAAAGTCAGTTGGGAAGATCTCTCCTTACCTAAGGACGAAGGTGGACTGGGAGTGAGGAAGTTCAAGGACACAGCGAGAACCTTCGCTCTTAAACTCATTTGGAGACTTTTCACAAAACCGGCTTCTCTATGGGTAAGTTGGGTTACACATTACTTACTCAGGTATAATTCCTTTTGGGATGTAAGAGGAGAACAAAAGGGATCTTGGATATGGAGGAAGCTCCTGAAACTAAGAGATGTGGCCTATGAGTATTTTAGATTTGATATCAACGATGGTGGGAATACTTGCTTCTGGTTTGACAATTGGCTTGGAATTGGGAAATTGATTAATATTACAGGAGCGGTTGGCACCACTTATCTGGGTATATCACGACATGCCAAAGTCAGTGATGCTGCGAGGGGCAATTCGTGGAACATCCGAGGATGGAGGAGTCGACGGTACCGGGAGGTTTA
>NC_027749.1:34782644-34833388 GCF_000695525.1 Brassica oleracea var. oleracea
TATAACTCAGGGTTGTGGCTACTGTGGAGAGATAAATGAAACAAGAGAACACCTGTTCTTTGCCTGCCCATACTCCTACACGATATGGGAATCTCTGGCAAGACCACTTGTTGGACGAAACATCAACCCCGATTGGGAATGGACTGTCAATCGGCTGCGTACTATGGGAGGGAAAAGCCTAGACTCAATCCTCGCAAGGATGCTTTTCCAAACAACCGTGTACTACATCTGGAAGGAAAGAAATTCAAGGCGTCACCGGCAAGGAGGGATACAGACTGATCAACTAAGAAGATTCATAGACAAGGCGGTGCGAAACCGCATCTGCTCTTTGCGATACGCTCATGGCCACAAACTGGAAGGGCTACTTAGAAGATGGTTCGAAGTTACTCTTTAGTATTCGTATTCGATTGGTTTCTAGTTAGCATCTAAGACTATAACCAACCTTTAATGGTCTGTAAAATTTCTTAGGTTGATCAATAAATTTCAAATTTCATCAAAAAAAAAAAATATGACTTTTTATAGGTTCTATATGATTATGCAAAACAAAACTAAATGAAACAAAGAACAAACGATTTTTATAGTTTTTTTTTTTTTTAAGTAATGAAACAAAATGCAAAACAAAATTAAAAGAGATAAAGGTTGGATGAACACAACCTGGGGATAGGAGTTTTAAGCTCTGATACCAAAAATGATACAAGCCTAAGCTGACAAAGGCTAGATCACAAGGCAACAAGAGTTGTCAAGCTTGAATGGGTTGATTGTCGCTACAAAGGGTTGCGGAAGTATCCCTTTGATAAGACCAGGATCCTGCGCCTATGTGAATCCACACAAAGACAGAGACCTACACTTGTATCCTAGAATAAATCCACAATCTAAGGAGACAAGCAAACGAACAAGAAATCTAAAGGAATCCACCTAAAGACTAATTGAACAAAACAAAGACCAACTTTGTAAACTGAATAATACTTTATTAATTTCGTGCAAGGGTGATTTACAAATGAGACTTACCTCAGTTTAAATAGAAAAGAACACAAATGCCTAAAAGAATAACTTGGAAAGAAATAATAAGTGAATAACTAGCCGTTGGACTTAGTTGGTGCAGAATCTGTCCATGTATGGAAGTTGTCTTCTCTCCTTGTATCTTATGAGTTTGGGCAGAAAGAAATGCATCCTTGGGATCTCCTTTGATGTCTGGAATGTCTCTAATTCATTCCTGAACAGAAGGGGAAAGAGCCGTTGGTCTTCAATAACTCCAAATGTGAATGCATCCATGTAAGGTAAGTTGACAAATAAGGGATTCATCTTGATCATGTGGCTGCTGGTGCATGGTAGAAACTCTCCCACTGCTCTTAGATGCAATGAATGATCTCCTGGTTTCCACATGTGAGTTTGAGTTGCACACTCCTTAAGCAAAGAATTACTTTCCTTAATTAGAACCAATTCGGATGCAGTGTAGATAGTTTGACTTGTAACTTGCATATCTCCTAAAACATTACTCCTTTTTGTATGAAACCAATTCCATGCGTGCTCTGGTTGAGTTGAGAATCTATAGAAACTGGTTTCACGGTTAAATTCCTCATGGTTGCAAAGATATCCTTATTTGAGTGCACCTATGTCGCTGCTGGCTCCAATGTAGCTTGTATGGTTGATCTCATGAGTTGGTGGTCCAGCTACTGACTTGAGGTCTTCATCACTATCTCTCTTCGTCCGAGGCACATATGGAATGAACCCATCCATGTTTGACTCCGACCCTTCTTCGATCGGCAGGTCCGGCTGAAACCGGGAATGGTGGAGCGCAACAGCGCGACGGACCCGCTTCGGGGTGAAGTCCGCCCAAAAGCATGTACGTCTGCGAAATAATTCTCGGATGGTGAGAAAGCCCTCGGGAACCTGATTGAGAGTGTTGGACACTGTAAAAAAATGTAAAAAAAACACCTAACGAGTAAAGATCAAACATCATCAAAACAAAAAAGAGCAAACGTTCGAGATCAAGAATACCTCTTTGCCCCCATCTAGTCCTAAAGACGGGGATGGCGCTCTATTCCACGGAGGTGTCACTAACACGGACAAAGAAGAATTGCTCCTTCCAAAAAATGGTATTTTGATACGAACCCCGAGATGATCGCCTTGTTCGAACGAGGCCTCGCATGGATTATGGGCGAAGAAGACCATCGGGCCTCAACCGAAGCTTCCAGATGGTCAGCGTCAAGGGTGACTCCCAATTTGTAACTAAGCACCAAAATTCCAACGATGTGCTGCAAACCGCATGGATTAACTTCGCTGATTGACAAGTTGAAACGGTTGAGAAGCTGTACGATGAGCTCCGGGATAGGAACCATAGATGACACTGCATCAAGTACGCCTCGTAGCACGTGAAATTGCCTTCTGGCGGAGATAATGCAACTTCCCCAGCTTCTGGGAGGCGAAACTCGACTAACTCAGGAACTCTGCAGAAACGTCTAATGGCCGCAAGCCCATTCGGACAACCCCTGCTCGGACAGCCGGCCACAGGGTTGGCCTTAAAAGGAGAAGGAACCCATAACCCAGGAACGGGAGGTTTCACTTCGCCCCTACCCACCCAGTATGCATTGACCTCTTCAGGATCGATCGAGCCTGCCGAGAATTCCACCTTTGGCACAACATCGACATGCTGCAAGCTGGAACCATCGGGAACGGAACGGTCATGATGAGACTTGGTAGAGGATTTTCTACTTGAAGACATGATCTTTCTTTCTCAAATTGAAAAAAAAAAGAAAAGAGGAGAAGTTAGATAACTTTTTCTTTACCCAAGGGAGAGCAAAGGATCTTCTTTGAAAGAAAAATTGTAGAAATGAGCAAGTAAAGAATTTGAAAACTTACTCGACATACTTATAGGCAAAAGGATTCACTATTCATCTTCGGATTTTCAGACAATGGATTCCGTTTAACTTACTCAACGTGTCTAAACCACTCGCAAGAACCTCACGGTTCTACCGAGCTGGGAGCTAACTGTTGGGGTCAAAATCGGTTGCGATGAAATTAACGTCAGAAAACTTCCCGAGAATGAGAAAGAAGACGAAAATAACGGAAAAAATTACCAAAGGTCTAATGGCCAGCTCGTCGAAACGCACGAGCTGGATCGTCTGCGGGATTCAGCTCGGCCGTTCGCCGAGCTGGACCAGTCCAGTTGGGCGAACGGCCGAGCTGGATCGACCGCGGGATTCAGCTCGGCCGTTCGCCGAGCTAGACCAGTAAAGTTCGGCGAACGGCCGTGATTGATCGACAACGGGATCCAGCTCGGCCGTTCGCCGAGATGGATCAGTCCAGTTCAGCGAACGGCCGAGCTGGATCGACCAGAATCCATCGTCACCTCGTCCTCGTAGCTCCTCTCCCAAAATTATATCAAAGTCGCTGTTGTTTAGTCTCCATCGGAGGTACCGTTGGAACTTTACGTTTTAAAAACCGTAAGGACTTGTTTTATCGCGTAAAGTTCGGTCGATCATATGAAACGACGACGGTGAACTTAACACCTTGAGTCACCTATATCGTATGGGAAATACTAAATTTCCTCAGAATCGACGTCATTTTGAAAGCGCACTCTCCGATAAATCGTAAAAAAGCTAAAGTCGATAAACGGCCCGAAAGGGCCCGAAAGGGCCCGAAACGCGGCTAACAGCCCAATCACGACTTTGTACGAAATTGAGCCCACTAAATATTACGGTTTATTTTTATTTTGCAGGAAAAGATAAATGTCAATTTCGGAAGATAAATGCTAAGTTTTCAAGGATAAACACAGAAGATCGAAGGAAAATGGAATATTTCCGCAAAGCGATAAACTCGACCAAGGGCAGAAAGGGAAGGAGCAAACCGCCTTAGAAGGAGTATATTTTTTTTAACAACAAAATGAACTAATCTACTATGGAGACCACCGGATCGGAAAGCCAAGCCGGAGGTATGGAATCAACATATAGCTTAGCTGAAGGAGAACTTCTTGCACCTCGTGCAAGCTTGTCCGCCATTGTATTATATGCTCTTGGTATATGTATGATCTTGAAATTAGAGAAGAAAGTCTTACTACGGCAAAACTCCTCCATGTGTTTAGCAAAAGCTGGCCAATCCTCAGGTGACGACCATCTTCACCAGTTGAGAACAATCCGTCGCAAAAACTACTTCTAAAAACTGCAATTTCTTCATACACTCCATCGCCCAAATCAATGCTTCACATTCTGCAAGTAATGGTGACAGGCTTCGTCTTAGGTTCATCGCCCGCATCATAACTTCTTCGGAATCCCTTGCGTTACAAAACCAACCTTGTCCCGTGAATACATCTTGTTCCCTCCAGGCTCCATCAACACAGCAAACTCTTGTAAACTCCATTGATTGCCAGTTTGTGACTGGCTGTAAATAACCAGGCTGCTTTAGTTTAAATAATTGTGCCTCTGCCCAAAGAGCTCCTTCCACCACTGCTCTACGCAGTATTTCCTGGGGATCCACATTCCTATTTTGATAATTTTTTTCATTTCTATTCTTCCATATATACCACATAATCGATGGAAAAAAATCCGAATCAATTTCCTTCGGAACCCTCCAAAACAGATAATCCATGCTAGTATAAACAAATGATGATGGAAAAATCCCTGGGGGAAAAGGGATCTTGGATAACGCCCAAGTATGTAATGCTGGTGGACATTCAGAGAGAACATGATTTATAGTTTCCTCCTCCGCTCCACATATGTTACATCGTGGATCACAATCTATACTAGTATAAACAGATGATGATGGAAAAATCCCTGGGGAAAAGGGATCTTGGATAAAGCCCAAGTATGTAATGCTGGTGGACATTCAAAGTGAACATGATTTATAGTTTCCTCCTCCGCTCCACATATGTTACATCGTGGATCACAATCTATACCACGTGTCCTGAGAACCTTTGCTACTGGTAAAATTCCAGATAAAGCTTTCCATATGAAATGCCTTAGTTTCGGAGAACAATTAAGTTTCCACGAAAATGCTAGTAATGGTTTTACATTCGGCCCATAAAGTGGCATCCTTGGAACCTTATCTGGGTATAAAGATTCGGTTCGGAATCATGATTTAACTGTATATTTCCCAGATTCCGTAAACATCCAACCGTATGTATCTATCCGCTGAGTTCTACTAACTGCCAAACAACGAATGGTCTTCACATCATCAGGATGGAAATGTTCATTGAGCAGAGCTACATTCCAGGTTCGATCAATCGGATCAATAAGATCCACCACCTTGAGCGATTGAGAAATTGTGACTGAGTTTTTGGTAGTGCTGACCTTCGGCGAGGAGCAGGAATCCATGGATCATTCCAAACAGAGATTGATTGCCCAATACTCACTCTTTTGATTAGCCCTTTTTTAACCAGAGATCTAGCTGAACATATGCTCCTCCACCCGTAAGAGGATGAACAAGATCTGTGTTCATCCAGCGGATGAGAGTGCCGATAGTATCAGACTTTGAAAACCTTTGAGAAAAGACATTCCGGTTTGTCTATCAAGCGCCATAATTGTTTAGCCAAGAGGGCTGTATTGAAGTCTTGAAGATCCCTAAAGCTTAATCCTCAATCTTCCTTATGTGTACAGACTTTGTCCCATGAGTACCAGTGAATACCTTTTTTATTTCCCCCGCTACTCCACCAGAAATGCGCTAGCCTGCTCGAGATTTTCTTGGTGACCCCTTTAGGAAGTCTGAAGCATGACATCACATATATTGGCATAGGTGAGGCTGCTGCTTTTATTAATACTTCCTTGCCTACCCTCGTAAGAAAGCGAACAGTCCAACTATTGACTTTTTTCTTGACATTTTCATTTAAAAAACCAAAAATTTGTATTTTTGAGCCACCAAGGCTCTCAGGAATACCCAAATAATTCCCCATTCCTTCTAAATTCGTGATACCTGATATACCATGGATTTTACCCACTTCCAGCAATGGTATATAAGTGTTTTAATATATATTTTCTACTATATAGAGTCTATTTAGAGTATTTACGGGTTCAGGTACGTTCTGGAGAAATATGGTTATTTTGGAGCCTTTTGAGGTGCAGAACTGCACAGACGTATCAGATATTTAGCTATGGATGGAGACTTTTCCTCCATTAGATTGAGGCCATATTTTGATACAAAATATATCTTTGAGTTAGCTTTCCAATGCCACCGCTTTGAGGTCAATCAGAATCCTGTAGCAGAAGTTATGCTTGTTTTACTGAAGAGTGGTCTGTCTTCCTCGCGAGAGGAAGCTGTCGAGGAGATGAAGGACTGTCAATCGATGAAACATCATTGTTGTCGGTCGACAGTGATCCCAGAAAACTGGCCAAGCCTGTTTCATGAAATTTTGGCCTAGAAGTTACCACATATTACCAATATACCCCTGGACGACCTGAAACCCTATTTTACTGTTTTCTAAGCCCTTGTTGATGGCTAGGCTTCATACTATTCTAGAGAGAGAGAGCTTAGGATTGGAGAGAGAGATATGAACACCTTGAGAGAGGGAAGATCTTGAAATCCCTTTGTTTCTTACTCTATTATGTTTTTATTTATCTATTGAGTATTATTCAGACCATCATAACTATGTGCTTTATGAATATGTCTGAGTAGTTCTTGCTGTTAGTTTTAGGTTTCTCAATAGGTTGATACATTTAATACTGAATTAAACTGTTGCTAGGGTGTTTAAAAACATAGTTCTTCATCTAGTTTTTCTTAAAGCTAAGTTTAGGATTGATCACCCTTTAAACTTAGATCTTAGGATTAATTGGGATCAAGCCATTGCTTGACCCAATACCTGAAAATAAACTACTGTGATCTAACTGACTAGATACAGATGAGAGTTGATCCAGTGAGTTAGAGAATATAAATCAAACCTGTCCGTAAAGCTTTATGGAAGAAGCATCTATCGACGCAGCGACAGCTCTATCGATCGACATTTTGAAAGTTGTATCGATCGATGTTCTTAACGAATCATCGACCCACACTTTCTCGCGATTAACATATGATAGTTGAAATCCGAGATCCAGATTAGATAATCAGATTGATTATATCTTAGTGTTAATTCAAGAACAATTAATATTAATAAAACCCCTAAAGACTCAACTTAAGTATTACTTATCATACCTGAGAACATACCTGAATCTAGCTATTATCCCAACAGTTAACAACTTCAAATCAAATCAATCGAGCAATTATTTTGTTCACCGATTCATTTACTGCTTTAAAACCTATAAATCATTTAATCTAGCCTTAATTCGAATGCTATAAATCTATTATGTAATCCTAGAGTCTCTGTGGATTTGATCCCTAAGTACTACATCTGAACCTCTTATTTGAGAGAGTAATTCACTCCTTAGGGTAATTTGAGTGATATCAAATTTGGCTCCGTTGCCAGGGACTCTTTCTTATTACCATTAGATTAAGTTAAGAATATAGTCTAGATTTTGTTAGTGAATCTGCTTAAGTTTTTCCTCTTTCCCTGCTGACACAGGTACTTAAGATGGAAGACATGAATTTCGGCCCGAAATCGATTGACGCTCAGACAACAACATCGAGCGACGGGTCGACACAAATATCGATCGATGCTCAGACAACAACATCGAGCTACGGGTCGACCGAAATGTCGATCGACTCTCCGCTACCAATATCGATCGACGCCATCCTGCCGGAAGCAAGTAAGTATGTTATTACATATTTCAATAATGAAAAAGTAGTTCTAGGAGATCAAAAAGGTCGAGTATGCAATGCATCAAACCAAATGAATTATAGACATAGGGCTCCAATTTCTATTGGTGTAGCTGTTGTTTTGAATGCTGGACCTGAGCATCACCGAACGCTTGGAGATCGCGACAGACCTGATCGGTTTTACACTAACCGGTCTGCGATCCGTCCTCCAGCAATTCTAAGAAAATACTTTGAACTGAAACCCAAATATTTCTCTCTAGTAAGTCATCACCCCTTTCATGGTCTTCCTCATGAAAACCCCATAGACCATATCGAAGCACTTGAGGACTTTGTGTCTAACATCAAGGTGCATGGAGTCTCTGAAGACAACCTATTTTGCAAACTCTTCCCGTATTCCCTTGCTGGAGATGCGAGGCACTGGCTGAAACAATTACAGCCAGGATCTTTGACTTGCTCGAGTGATATCAAAAGCGTCTTCCTCAACAACTTCTTCGATGATGCACGAACCGAGGAATTTAGAAATAAGATCTATAATTTTTCTCAAGGCACTACTGAAGCTTTTAAGGCTTCTTGGTTGAGATTCAAAGCCTACCAGCGAGACTGCCCACACCATGGTTTTCCCGAAATCCAACTACTTAATATTCTCTTCAGAGGTCACGACTGGACATACCAAGCGACTTTGGATGCTGCGAGTCAAGGGAACTTCAAAACCAAGACACCTGAAGAAGCTACGAGGCTCATTGAAAATGTGGCATCTAGCACTAGTGCCAAGAAGACTAATCTCGAGAGGAGGAAGATGGCCGAGAATTCGAATGGAGATCAGTTATCTAAGGTGAAAGAAACATCAGATTCAGTTCATGCTTTTGTGATTGGAGATGAGCAAGTTCGGTTTACCGATGAGAGTCAGACCTTTCTACGTGGAGGAGATGAAGAAGAGCATGTAGACCTCATCAATGAAACTAGCTTTCACAAAAAAAAAAGACTTGCCGATCAGCAGCAAAACATGAGCTTCACAAGGACCTACAAGGCATAACAGACTCATAAGAGCAAGCTGGAATATATGATGGGACAAGTTCTAAAAGGGCAGCAGAAAATCAGTGCGATTCTCGATGAAAACTTGGATTCCGTGTATTCTGATTTACATGATAAGTGTGAAACTTTGAGTGACCATGCCAAGAAATTAGATAGCCAAGTTGCGCATAACGCTGGGTTTGTCAGAAGGGATGAAGGATTCCTTCCTGGAAAAACTGACACTAACCTTAGACGTCAAGTTTGTGTTGTGTTACTAAGAAGCGGAAATGCCTTTCCCCGAGCACTGTAGAAATCACTTATGCAAAAAAACCCCTGAAGCTGAAAAGGCAACGATTAACCTCGATGAAGAAGAGGAGAAGTCGGAAGAAGAGGAGGAAATCGATCGACAAGAAGGGAATAATGTCGATCGACCGACTACAATAAATATCGATCGACAGAATGAAAAAAAATGTCGATCGACGATCGACTCCTGCCAAATTGGCAGTAGAGAGAGTGTATAGGACTTTGCTACCCTTTCCTCCTAACAAGATGCAAATTAAGCGAGAATTGGATAAAGTGATCTGCAAGAAAGCATTCGATAAAATAACGTTGGAAATGCCACTAAGTGATGCCATAAAAGTATCATCTTCGATTAAGAAATATGTAAAAGACATGGTATCCAACAGCTTCCCGGCTGCAGAACACAGCGTCATGATGATTTCAGAGGAAGTAAGTGCAATAATCCAAGGCGAAACCCCGATCAAGAGACCTGATCCGGGCAGTTTTGTTCTAGATTGCAACATACGAGACAATAGTTTTCCTCGATCCCTTTGTGACCTAGGATCCAGCGTAAATCTCATGCCGCACTCTGTCGCGATATCCCTGGGATACGACAAGTTCAAACCCACCGAAATAACTTTAGTTCTTGCTGATAGATCCGTTAGAGTACCTGAGGGAGTTCTAGATGACGTGCCGATAAGAATTAACGACTGTCACGTACCAACGGATTTCGTTGTGTTGAAATACCAGAATGAACCAAAAGATCCCCTCATCTTAGGTAGACCATTTCTCGCTACCGCTGGTGCAATCATCAACGTCAAGGAAGGTCAGATATGTTTAAACATTGGAAACATTCCAATGACTTTCGATATAGAAAAACTGATAAAACGACCCTTAATCGATAAAAAAAGCCTCTTACGTGGACGATATCTCTGAGTTGGCTGAAGAATCCTTCATAGACCAATGCTCAGATGATCCCCTGAAAAAAGTTCTCACAACTACCGAAGGGGAAACATTTAGCATCAACATCAGAGCTGATGAATACGCGCGATTAATGGATGCAAGTGTAGAAATAGCAAATATCGATGATGTGGAGGATGACGATTCGGAAATCAACGTCGATCGATATTTAAAGGCCGCCATCGATCGACAACCATCCCCTCTAGAAAATTGGAATCTCGAAAAAGCACCAAAACTTGAGTTAAAGCAATTACCCGCCGGACTCAAGTATGCTTTTCTATACAATAATTCTTATCCCGTAATTGTAAATTCCAACCTAACCAACGGAGAACTTGCGTTGTTATTGAATAAACTGCGTAAGTATAGGAAAGCCCTCAGATACTCTCTCGAGGATATTCCTGGTATCTCTCAAGATCTGTGCATGCACCGGATTCACTTAGAAGACGATTCCAAATTGTCAGTGGAACATCAAAGAAGGCTAAACCAGAACTTGACAGAAGTTGTTATGAAGGAAATTATCAAACTTCTAGATGCTGGAATCATCTACCCAATTTCGGATAGCAACTGGGTGAGCCCCGTACATGTTGTACCTAAGAAAGGCGGAATTACAGTGGTTAAGAATGATAAAAACGAACTCATTCCCACGTGAACTGTCACTGAACGTCGAATGTGTATCGATTATAGGAAGCTAAACGCTGCCACCAGAAAAGATCACTTTCCCTTACCCTTCATTGATCAAATGTTGGAAAGATTGGCAAATCACCAATACTACTGTTTTCTTGATGGATACTCTAGATTTTTCCAAATCCCTATACATCCTGACGATCAAGAAAAGACCACCTTTACATGCCCTTACGGAATGTTGGGGTCAAAAACGGACACGATGAAGTTACCATCCAAATATCCGTAAAAATTAACATGAACGTTTTTACGAAAACTATTTTTCGTAAAGATTACTTTTACGAAAATTCTTGCGACGAAATATTGCTTTAATCTTGGTTCATTCATCAAAACTAAAGAACGCGTTCATGAAACGTCGGAAAAAGATGCAAACAAGGTCGCCACGTAACGACCGACCCGCGAACAAGCCGGTCGCTACGTAGCGACCAACCAGAGAACGAGTCGGTCGCTACGTAGCGACCAACCCGAGAACGAGTCGGTCGCTACGTAGCGACCGACCAAGCCTCTCAGTCGGTCAGTACGTAGCGACCAATCCGCAACGAGTCGGTCGCTACGTAGCCACCGACCAAGCCTCTCGGTCGGTCGATACGTAGCGACCGATCCGCAACGAGTCGGTCGCTACGTTGCGACCGACCAAGCTTCTCGGTCGGTCGCTACGTAGTGACCGACCCATCGCGGACCTGGTCACTACGTAGCGACCGAACTATCTCGGACATCGATCAACGGGTACGACCCAAATCAGTGCATTCTCGTCTGTTCCTCAATGCTAGCTCCCATCTACAGCAGTCATATCATTTCTCACTCCCATCGATTGGAGTTATCATTTAAACTTTACGATAAAAATCACGGAAAGTTCATTCTTATCGATAAAAATCGTGATAAACGTTTCGAATCGAAAGACAGCCCAAATAGGTCTAAGACACATTAGAAACCCACTTACGATTTTTTAAGGAAAAGCCCATAGATACTATGGCGTTTTATACTTAGTCCGCAAGAAAGGAAAAATGTCAAAATTCCACAGATAAATGTTAAGTTTCCGCGGATAATCATTAAGATCGAAAAAAATGGAAAATCTCCATTTTCGAGTTATGCCGGCTTAAAGGGAGGAAGGGAAAAGCTCAAACCGACCTTGGAGGAAGTATATAAGGAGTCCTAGGCGAGAGGCACAAAGGGAGAACTTTTTCAGAGAAAACTTAGCACTTAGAGCATTTAGGCAACTTTCCGTTTTTGTTATTTTGAGCTGCGGCTCAACTAGGTTTTGCAGTCTTAGGTTGTTAGAACTAGGAATCCCGCCGACAGCTCTCATGGCCGAGACTTCTACCTTGTTGTAAAGCTCATACGCGAATTCGGAATAAGACACCTTTTGCTCTTTTTTACGATTTCTTATTTCTTTTCGTCTTTACTTTCGTGTTCTGATTGCTTGGCCTCTGGGAAATTAGGGTTTTCCTAACTTTCCTAATTTAAACGAAATCGACATTGCGAATTTCGGTTCCCATAGCCACAAATCGCCCAATCAGATATGACGATTGACGATGGAAAGAACATACAAGACTCGATCGATACGGACGTCATCTCTTTTAGGGGTAGAGAAACGGTCAACCAGACCAAACCTCCTTACGACCTCCTTGTCATCGAGTTGACGATTCAGAACACCGACGTCGCGAGAATCCTAATCGATACTGGAAGCTCGGCTAATATTATTTTCAAAAACACCCTCGAAAGGATGAAGATTGACCCGTCCGAAATTGCGGAAAACCCTAGCCCGCTAGTTGGACTCTCAGCGGAGACAACTTTGGCTCCCGGGTCAGTTAACCTCGTAGTCAATGCTGGAACTATGGAAAAAATCGCGGAGTTCCTAGTTGTCGATAGACCTGCGTCATACAACGTAATCATGGGCACACTATGGTTGAATCTTATGCATGCAATTCCATCAACGTACCATCTTTGCCTCAAATTCTCAACCCCTCGCAGAATCAAAACAATCTGGAGAAACCCGAGGGTATCACAAGTCTGCTTCGCCGCAAAACTAAAACGGAAAAAATCAGATTCCGAGACCACTCCTAGGAAAAAGTTGGCCTCCGACAAAAAAGCCCAAGAACAAGATTCGGTAGGACTCTTCTGGCAATTGCGGAAAGCCGAAATTCTAGAAGAAAAGCGCGAGGCAACCTGCGAACCCGTGGTATCAGTATGTCTAGACGAAGCATTCCCCAAACGATGCGTCAAAATCGGAGCTAACCTCCATGAACCTTTAAAGACTAAGCTCATAACTTGTCTAAAAAAGAATCTCCACACGTTTGCCTGGGCTGCCGAAGACATGCCGGGGATTGACATCAACATAACCTGCCACGAGCTGAATATCGACCCAACCTTCAAACCAGTCAAACATAAAAGATGAAAGTTGGGACCTGAACGCGCTAATGCGGTCAACGACGAAGTAGAAAAACTGCTTAAAGTCAAGTCGATAACAGAAGTAAGGTACCCGGACTGGCTCGCCAATCCTGTAGTGGTCAAGAAGAAAAACGGGAAGTCGCGTGTCTGCGTTGACTTCACTGACCTTAACAAAGCTTGTCCAAAGGATAGCTTCCCCTTACCGCACATCGATCGATTTGTCAAAGCTACAGAGGGAAATGAACTCTTATCCTTCATGGATGCCTTTTCGGGTTACAATCAAATTATGATTAACACTGACTATCGCGAAAAAACTGCATTTATTACAGATCGCGGAACTTATTACTACAAAGTGATGTCTTTCGGCCTAAAAAATGCCAGAGCAACTTATCAACGACTCGTGAACCGGATGTTCTCCGAACAACTCGGTAAAACCATAGAGGTCTATATAGACGACATGCTCGTCAAATACCTCCATGCGGAAGATCACGTGTCTCATCTTGAGGAATATTTCGCGCCACTAAACTTGCACAACATAAAGCTTAACACGGCAAAATGCAGATTCGCCGTAGCGTCGGGGGAATTCCTCGGGTATCTAGTAACGTACCGCGGAATCGAAGCTAATCCAAAACAGATCAGTGCACTGATCGACATGGCTTCACCCAAAAACAAGCGGGAAGTACAGAGATTAAACAGGAGAGTCGCATCACTTAAACGATTCATCTCGCGATCAACAGACAAATGCTTACCTTTCTACGATATCCTACAGGGGAACAAAAAATTTGAGTGGTCAGAAGTGCAAAAACGCTTTTCAACAGCTGAAACACTTCTTGGCCACTCCTCCGGTGTTATATATATCGCAGTATCGGCAACGGCTGTAAGCGGCATCCTGATCAGAGAGGAGCGCGGTTAACAGAAACCCATTTTTTACGTAAGCAAAACTTTGCTAGATGCTGAGTCGCGATATCCGCTAATGGGAAAATTAGTATACGCAGTCGTAACCTTGGCACGAAAGCTCCGACCGTATTTCCAATCTCATACGATCGTCATCCTCACGACCTTCCCTCTGTGGACGATTTTGCATAGTCCGAGCCAGTTGGGAAGACTAGCCAAATGGGCAGTCGAGTTAAGTGAGTAAGATATAGAATACTGACCAAGAACGAGTGCAAAATCCCAAGTACTCGCAGACTTTTTGGTAGAGCTACAGACATGAACCATGACTAACAAGGAACCAAATTCAACATGGGTCCTTCACGTCGACGGATCGTCATCTAAGAAAGGATCGGGCATCGGAATTCGCCTCACGTCACCGACCAATGAAATCCTAGAACAATCGTTTAGGCTAGAATTCCACGCGTCCAACAACGAGGCCGAATACGAAGCGCTCATTACAGGGCTACGATTAGCTCGCGGATTGAAGATACGTAACATCCACGCCTACTGTGATCCTCAGCTAGTCGCAAGTAAATATAGCGGAGAATACGAAGCAAGGGATGAAAGAATGGATGCATATCTCAAACTGGTCCGAAATCTAGCTCAAGATTTTGACTATTTTGCTCTCACGCGAATTCTCCGCTCCGAAAACGTCCAAGCTGATGCTTTCGTGGCCCTGGCGTCAAGTTCAGACCCAAGTCTTAAAAGAGTGATTACGGTCGAATTCATCGAACACCCGAGTATCGGACCAGGTCGTTATCAACCTCATCAGGGATCGAGATGACGATGTAGAGGAGATCGCGGTACAGCCAGAAGAGAGATCGGAACAATCCCACTACGGCTGTGATACGCCATGGTTAGAAACGATTCAAGCCTACATCATCGACGGAAAATTACCCCCGGAAAAATGGGCGGCCCGCAAAATCTGAACCCAAGCCGCGCGTTACGGGACGGTCGATGGGGAAATTTACAAGTGGAAATTTTCCGGACCGCTCATGACATGTTTGGAAGGATAAAAGGTGAGAAAAGTCATGGAAGAAGTCCATTCTGGATCCTGCGGAAACCATTCCGGTGGAAGGTCACTTGCAGTGAAAATCAAACGCCACAGATGCTACTGGCCAACGATGATCGGAGATTGTGAGAAATTCGCACGAAAATGCGAAAAATGCCAAAGGCTTGCTCCGACCATCCGACAACCACCAGAAGTTCTTTCTTCCCTCACATTACCATATCCGTTCATGCGCTGGGCCATGGGCATCATCGGACACCTTCACAATTCAAAGCAAAAGTGTTTTCTCTTAGTCCTTACTGACTTCTTCTCAAAGTGGGTGGAGGCAGAGTCATACGCAAGTATAAAAGATGTCCAAGTCCAAAGTTTCGTATGGAAAAACATTATCTGTAGACATGGAGTTCCTTACGAGATCGTAACTGACAATGGATCATTGTTCATCGCCACCCGGTTCGAAGCATTCTGCGAAAAATGGAAGATACGATTAAACAAATCAACTCCCAGATATCCACAATGCAACGGTCAAGCCGAGACAATCAATAAGACCGTTCTAGACGGACTTAAGAAACGCCTAGACGCTAAATAAGGAAGGTGGGCGGAGGAACTTGAGGGAGTCCTCTGGTCACATCGCACGATCCCAAGACGAGCAACGGGAGAAACGCCTTTCGCCCTCATGTACGGGACATAATGCATGATTCCCTCGGAAGTCAAATTTCCCGGGGTCTGAAGAAGACTACTGCTTGAGCAAGAAGAGCTCAACAACGCCATGCTGCTGGAAAATCTCGACCTCATCAACGAAAACCAAGATCGAGCGCTCATCCGAATTCAAAATTATCAACACGCAGCCGAAAAATACTATAACTCCAACGTTCGAAAACGCCGATTCAACGAAGGAGATTTAATTATACGCAAAGTCTTCCTAAACACCGCTGAGTGAAACACGGGAAAACTAGGAGCAAACTGGGAAGGACCCTACATGATCATTAAAGTCGTCCGACCAGGTTCCTACGAGATGGCGAACATGCAAGGCATAAAAATTCCAAGAACTTGGAATGCAATGCATCTCAAAAAATACTATCACTAAACAAATCGCTTCACAACCACTGAACTACGAGACGGCTTGATCTCCGAAAGGGGTACGTAGGCAGTTTGTCGGAAGACAAATTCAGGTGTCCCCCTCTCTAAAAAAGGGGGGAGTGGGTATGTATACACGTACTCGTATACTCATAAGTTCAAAATATCTGACCAGGCTTTCGATATTTTTGAAACTTTTCTACCTTACAAACCGCACAATCATCTTCGATCCACAAATTATATTCGAGTCGTAAATGAACTCGCTAATTCACCAGTCACTAGGAAAAAAATCAACCTTTTAGCATTGCGAGACGTCGCAAAAACGCCTAAGAAACTATTTCCCGCTAGACATCGCGTAGACGAAATCCTGGTCTCAAAAAAAAGGAACTATCATACGCATTAACATTCTCTCAAACACGTACTCTTCGTGAAGATCCAGACGATAGTGTCCACCACCAAGTTCGTTGCTGATCACATCGAACTCCCAACGTCCTAAACAGACTAAGCCATCTCGCAAAGATGACTCTCATACATCCGACACAAGGGATATAGCGCTATAAAAGAAATCCAAAATTTTGGTCAGCACTTCCAGGAGACTTAAAAATTGTCCTTGGAGAGATGCTCGATTCCAACCAGACAACTCATATATGCCGAGAACCTGTCGCGGACTTTAAATTGGTATGGAATCAGGTCGTAACTGTAACGGGATACGTAAGTCGAATTAGTCATCGCACCCCCTAATACCAGAAGTAAACCTAGGTCTTGCCCTAAACCTAGCACACTGGTCTTTAACATCTCAAGGTATGATATCAAAGATACGAGATCCTAAAGCATGCCTCTATGCTTATATTCAACGTCCTAAGAAATCCCACGAAGTTAGAATTTTGCGAAAGTTCTCGAAACAAGCCACGAATATAGCATTCCACTTGGGAGAAAGATATGAGATGCCAACTCATAAGCTTCCTTCTACACCATCCATTTACTTACTCACACCTTCTACGGCCAGTCCCAAAACATAAACATGGCCATACAAGGCCGGAGCAAGTACTAATTCATAGCAAAAAGAAAATAATAAAAATCTCTCAAGCGAGATCTTAACCTTGATCGTCATCTGGAATCTAAACCTCCCCTTCACCCATCGCCTCGTCCAAGCTCGGGGCCGCACCGCCTCTATTTTCCCCGACCACAGGATCTTGCCTCTCTGGGTCTTCTGAACACGTCGGGAGGAAACACTCGGACTTTAGCTCGGCCAAGACAAGGTCGAAACTTCCATCCACTGCCGCCAGATCACCCTTGCAAGCGGACAACTAGGCTTCCTCGGCCTGCAAGGACGAAGGTCTTTCACCCTGGAGTGCCTGAACCACGGCCTTCCCACCACCACGGCCATCCCACCATCGATAGTAGCCAGGGCCAAATCCCTTCTGCGAATGCACTCGAGGGAGCCCAGAAAGTCGAGGATCTTCCCCAAACGGGTCTGGAACTCAACGCAGAGTGCGTCCTTGGCCTCCTCGACCACATGGCTCGCCGACCCATCACCACTTTCGATTTGACGCTGAAGTCGACGTACATCCGAGAACTTGGTCTTCTTGGCCTTCTTCTCCTTAAGCAAAGAACTCGCCGCCTTCCCAAGGTCCCTCTCAAGCTCTCCGATCTGAACCTCGAGCTTAGACACCTTTGCGGAATGAGAATCCTCGAGAGATTTCAGCATGGCTCTAGACTCAGACAGTCTGCCCTGCATCTCGGTCAAATCAATCGCAAGACGACTGACCTCGGAACCGCATTCGCTGATCATCCCATCAATCAGCGACACAAACTGCGAGATGAGGTAAAACAATTAGAGATGCGGAGCAAAACAGGGCTAAACAAGACCTTACGCTCTAAGAATAAAAAACCAAAGTGAAGAACGAACCTTTCCGCGGAGTCCTGACGCCAGATTCAATCCTTCCTGCTGCGAAGATTCCCCGTCGTTGCCCCTGACGCACTTTCTCTTCCGGCCCTTTGGTTGAACAACCGGAGTAGTGCTAGGAGCACGCAATGTCAGGACAATCTCCTTCCTAGCTGGAGGAGGAGGCATCGACTCATTGGCCTTTTCGTTGCCCTCGATGAGAATCGGAGTCGTAGATGTTCAAGAAGGCTGCGCCAAAGGGTCTGGCACGAACGGAACGCCCGTTTCGACTTGCGCTCCCGTACCTTGCGGAACCTGAACCTCGGGTTCGAGAGTCGGAGCGACGGCCAGAACGGATGAGGACGGGAGCTCGGCGTCGGCGTGGGCAGTTTCCTTCTCAGCCTTACGACGAGCCATCTTCTCTCGGAAAGAGATGAAGCCGGCGACACAGGCCGGAGCGTTGTCAGAAGGGGTCAACTCCGGCGCCTGGGAGGAGGCCTCAGCCATCTCAGCATCAGAAATCTTCTTGTCGTTTTGGGAGGAAGACATCTTGAGAGCTAAAGTGAGAAAAGAATCTAGAGAGAGTTTAGAAAGAAAGAAATATGTGAAGGGAGTGAAGGATGGGAGCTCACTATTTATAGAGGTAGGAATTTGAGGTTTCAATTTATATATATATATATTTCTTATTCAATATTTTTCCGCAGAATTTTTGGATATAAACTTCGTCCAATACGCCTATCTTACCTAACTCGCCAAACTGCGCACTAGAATCTTGTCGCAATCCACGATTCTAACGGGCTGCGGGGCTAACTGTTGGGGTCAAAAACGGACACGACGAAGTTAACATCCAAATATCCGTAAAATTAACATGAACGTTTTTAAGAAAAGTATTCTTTGTAAAAATTACTTTTACGAAAAGTCTTGCGGTGAAATATTGCGTTAATCTTGGTTCATTCATCGAAACTAAAGAACATGTTCATGAAACGTCGGAAAAAGATGCAAGCAAGGTCGCCACGTAACGACCGACCTGCGAACAAGCCGGTCGCTACGTAGCGACCAACCCGAGAATGAGTCGGTCGCTACGTAACGACCGACCAAGCCTCTCGGTCGGTCGCTACGTAGTGGCCGATCCGCAACGAGTCGGTCGCTACGTAGCGACCAATCCACAACGACTCGGTCGCTACGTAGCGACCGATCCGCAACGAGTCGGTTGCTACGTAGCGACCGATCTGCAACGAGTCGGTCGCTACGTAGCGACCAACCCGAGAACGAGTCGGTCGCTACGTAGTGACCGAACTGTCTCGGACATCGATCAATGGGTACGACCTAAATCAGTGCATTCTTGTATGTTCCTCAATGCTAGCTCCCATGTACCGCAGTCATATCATTTCTCACTCCGATCGATTGGAGTTATCATTTAAACTTTACGATAAAAATCGCGGAAATTTCATTCTTATCGATAAAAATCGTGATAAACGTTCCGAATCGAAAGACGGCCCAAATAGGTCTAAAACGCGATTAGAAACCCACTTACATTTTTTTAAGGAAAAGCCCATAGATACTATGGCGGTTTATACTTAGTCCGCAAGAAAGGATAAATGTCAAAATTCCGCAGATAAATGTTAAGTTTCCGCGGATAATCATGAAGATCGGGAAAAATGGAATATCTCCATTTTTGAGGTATGACGACTTAAGGGCAGGAAGGGAAAGGCTCAAACCGGCCTTGGAGGGAGTATATAAGGAGTCCTAGGCAAGAGGCACAAAGGGAGAACTTTTTCAGAGAAAACTTAGCACTTAGAGCATTTAGGCAACTCTTCATTTTTGTTATTTCGAGCTGCGACTCAACTAGGTTTTGCAGTCTTAGGTTGTTAGAACTAGGAATCTCGCCAACATCACTCATGGCCGAGGCTTCTACCTTGTTGTAACGCTCATATGCGAATTCGGAATAAGACACCCTTTGCTCTTTTTTTACGATTTCTTATTTCTTTTCGTCTTTACTTTCGTGTTCTGATTTCTTGGCGTGTGATTTAGCAGATATCCGGGACCTATGGGAAATTAGGGTTTTCCTAACTTTCCTAATTTAAATGAAAATCGACAGTGCGAATTTCGGTTCCCACAGTTTGGCGCTAGAAGGAGGGGGGTACGGATTACTCTAACTCATAGCCGCAAAACGCTTGATCAAAACAATGTCTGGAAATACGAAAGATNNATAGAAGATTTCATGGAAGTCTTTATGGACGATTTTTCCGTATATGGATCCAGTTTCAAAAACTTTCTCGATAACCTATGTAAAGTCTTGGCAAGATGTGAAGAGAAGAACCTCGTCCTAGGACATGAATGTCCGCTGCTGGCATAGAAGTACATCGGGCGAAGATTGATGTAATGACCGGCCTGCCTGCACCCACGAGCCTAAAAGACGTGAGAAGTTTTCTCGGGCATGCCGGATTTTACAGGAGGTTCATACAGGATTTTAGCAAAATCGCTAGACCTCTCACCTCCCTCCTCTGTAAAGTAGTTAAATTTGACTTCTCACCAGAATGTGTAAAGTCTTTTGAGGACATAAAGAAAGCCTTGATAACTGCCCCCATCGTACAAGCACCTGACTGGAATCTTCCTTTCGAAATCATGTGCGATGCGAGCGATTTCGCTGTAGGAGCAGTTCTAGGCCAAAGAAAAGACAAAAAGCTACATACAGTTTACTATGTAGTTTATGCATTTGAAAAGTTCCGCCAAAACCCGGTTGGTTCGCGAGTCATCGTTCATACTGACCACGCTGGAATTAAATATTTAATGCAAAAGAATGATGCGAAACCACGACTCATGCGATGGATCCTTCTACTTCAAGAATTCGACATCGAGATTAAAGATAAAAGAGGAGTAGAAAACAGAGTTGCAGATCATCTTTCCCGGATACGAATAGAAGATGACGTTTCTATCGATGACTTCTTACCAACGGAAAACGTTTACCAACGGAAAACGTTTACCAAACGGATTCATTCGTCGGAAATATTTGTCTCACTTCCGAGGAACTATTGATCGACGACGACGACGATGCTATGTCGATCGATGACGACAATGCTATGTCGATCGACACTCCAGATGATCTAAATAAAGAAATAAATCCCCTAACCCTCACCTTCGTTATAAAAGTAAACGTCGCACACAACGAGCTGCACCCTGACCATGATTCCCCCGTAGATGAAAGTCTGCAACGGGAAGTGCACGCAGTCGGACAAGGTTCAAAAAGCAGACCTTGGTACGCTGATATAGTGAACTATTTAGCTGCTGGCATAGAACCCGAAGAGTTGAGAGGGTATCCAAGGAAGAAGTTTTTAAGAGAAGTTAGGAGATATCACTGGGGCGAGCTATATCTCTACAAACATTGCTCTGACGGGATATATAGACGTTGCCCGGTTTCGAGGGCATGACATCTATGAGTCTCGGATGGATCAAACTGCCCGTTGCGGTGAAAGATGTCACAAAGATTGTCGATTTCGCAGTCGTTGACCACCCGGCCATCGACAACGTCATCATGGGCACGCCTTGGCTAAACGCCATGAAAGCAGTCTCGTCGACTTATCACTTTGGCATCAAATTCCCGACTCATAACGGAATCGCCGTGATCTGGGGATCCAAGACACAGTAGAGACGCTACTTCCTGACCAAACACAAGCTACGGAAAATCACGACCATCGCGATGGTAAAGGCCAAACGGGCAAAGCTAACTCATACATCAATTGAACACGCTTCGGAAAAAGGACGAAACAAAATCGTCCACTCAAACAACGGCCAAGAAACAATTAGTTTCGGAGGCCAGCGTTTCAACCCAACTAGAGGAGAAGAACCTGGTAGAAGACGTCAGTCCTGCAACTAAGGCGACCGACGCAAACGCGATAGCAGAGTAGACACACTCCCACAAACCACAAAACAACGAGATGGCTTGATCCCTGAAAGGGGTACGTAGGCAGCTTGTCGAAGGACGAGTTTAGCTATCCCCCCTTTGAAAAGGGGGGGGGGAGTGGGTGCATATACGAGTGCTCGTATATTCCCCCATTCTAAAATATCGGGAAAAACGGTAACTTGATCCCATTGCTACCAAATGTTTTCCTCAACCTCAGAAATTGCAAAATCTCTGTCTTTCTCGGCCATACCCCTGGTCTTCATCGCATACTCGCCTGTGAACGAGTAGTCAGGAAGCAGCGTAAGATACAAACCACCCACCGTTCCACGACACTTGCGATAATCCGCGAGTGCCTTGTAACGCCCCTTGAGCTCTCCAAATTCTTGGGAGAACTAATAACGACGTTTCTTCATAACTTCGACCACCTCTCTCTTCCTTCGCCTATAGGCATGGTTGACCTCCTTCTCAAATGACTCTCTCTCACGACGACGAGAACTTTCCAACTCATCGTTCAGACGAGCAATCTCTTTATCAGCCACCCCAGCATTGAATCGAGCCATGTGAGCCTCTTGCTTGCTCGTGTCAAGGGCTCGACTTATCATATGAAGGTGCTGCGAAAATTCTCAAAGTCAAGGAAGCTTTGGCCAAAACAAAAATCCGAGAATGTTCAAAGATGAGAACCTACCCCATTGACCATCCTCGCCGCCTTGATAAACTCTGGCACTTCGCTGGATCCACCCTCGGTCGGAGGAAAATCGAATTCAAGCAACCCTTCGAGATTAAACTGCTCGCTGCTGCTTCCACCAGCTTGACTGTCAGGATAGTCCTTGAGTATGTTGTCTGGAGAAAGCTGCCCGTCAACCATGTCTTCATCCACCATAGGATGTTTGTCCTTGCGAGGCTTCAACCTATCTCTCTTCGTCCGAGGCACATATGGAATGAACCCATCCATGTTTGACTCTGACCCTTCTTCGATCGGCAGGTCCGGCTGAAACAGTGAACGGTGGAGCGCAACAGAGCGACGGACCCGCTTCAGGGTGAAGTCCGCCCAAAAGCATGGACGTCCGCGAAATAATTCTCGGACGTTGAGCAAGCCCTCGGGAACCCGATAAAGAGTGTTGGACACTGTAAAAAAAACCTAACGAGTAAAGATCAAACATCTGCAAAACCAAATATAGCAAACGCTCGGGATCAAGAATACGTCTTTGCCCCCATCTAGTCCTAAAGAAGGGGATGGCACTCGCTTCCACGGAGACGTCACTAACACGGACAAAGAAGAACTACTCCTTCCAAAAATGGTTTTTTGATACGAACCCAGAGATGATCGCCATGTTTGAACAAGGCCTCACATGGACTATTGGCGAAGAAGACCATCGGGCCTCAACCAAAGCTTCCAGATAGTCATCGTCAAGGGTGACTCCCAGTTCGTAGCTGAGCACCAAAATTCCAACGATGTGCTGCAAACCGAATGGATTAACCTGGCTGATCGACAAGTTGAGATGGTTGAGAAGCTGTACGATGAGCTCCGGGATAGGAAACCTTAGATGACACTGCATCAAGTACGCCTCGTAGCACGTGAAATAGCCTTCGGGCGGAGATAGTGCAACTTCCCCAGCTTCTGGGAGGCGAAATTCGACTAACTCAGGAACTTTGCAGAAATGTCTAATGGCCGCAAGCCCATTCGGACAACTCCTGCTCGGACAGCCGGCCACAGGGTTGGCCTTAAAAGGAGAAGGAACGATCGATCGAGCCTGCCAAGAATTCCACCTTTGGCACAACATCGACATGCTGCGAGCTGGAACCATCGGGAACGGACGGCCATGATGAGAATTGGTGGAGGATTTTCTCCTTGAAGACATGATCTTTCTTTCTCAAAAAAAAAAAAAGATAGAGAATTTTTTCTTTAGCATAGGGAGAGCAAAGGATCTTCTTTGAAAGAAAATTTGTGGAAATGAGCAAGTAAAGAATTAGAAAACTTACTCCACATACTTATAGGCAAAACGATTCACTATTCCTCTTCGGATTTCAAACATTGGATTCCGTCTAACCTACTCAACGTGTCTAAACTACTCGCAAGAACCTCACGGTTATAATGAGCTGGGGGTCTAACTGTTGGTTTCAAAATCAGTTACGAAGAAATCAATGTCTGATAACTTCCCGAGAAAATCTTCTCTTCCATAAAATGAGAAAGAAGTCGAAAAAGAACGGAAAAAACTACCAAAGGTCTAATCGTCAGCTCGTCGAAATGGACGAGTTGGAACAACCGTGGGATTCAGCTCGGCCGTTCGCTGATCTGGACCAGTCTAGTTCGGCGAACGGCCGAGCTGGATCGACCATGGGATTCAGCTCGCCCGGTCACCGAGCTGGACCAGTCTAGTTCGGCGAATGGCCGAGCTTGATCGACCAGAATCCATCGTCACCTCATCCTCGTAGCTCCTCTCCCGAGGTTGTACCAAACTCGCTCTTGTTTCGTCTCGATCGGAGGTACCGTTAGAACTTTCCGAATTAAAAACTGTAAGGACTCGTTTTATCGCGTAAAGTTCGGGTCGATCATACGAAACGGTGACGGTTAACTAAACACCTTGAGTCACCTATACCGTGTGGGAAATATAAACTTTCCTTGGAATCGACGTCGTTTCGAAAGCGCTCTCTTCGATAAATCGTAAAAAAGCTAAAGTCGATAAACGGCCTGAAAGGGCCCGAAACGCGGCTAACAGCTCAATCACGACTTTGTACGAAATTGAGCCCAATCAATATGACGGTTTATCTTTATTTTGCAGGAAAAGATAAATGTCAAGTTCGGAAGATAGATGCTAAGTTTCCAAGGATAAACACAAAAGATCGAAGGAAAATGGAATATTTTCGCAAAGCGATAAACTCGACCAAGGCTAGAAAGGGATGGAGCAAACTGCCTTAGAAGGAATATATAAGAGGATTGAAGTTCAAGGTGCAGAGGGACGCAAATATTTTACTCAAAGCAATACTTAGAGCAATTTAGGGAACTTTCCGTTTTTGTTATTCGAGCTGCGACTCAATTAGGTTTCTGCAGTCTTATGTGCTAGAACTAGGAATCTCGCCGACAGCTCTGATAGCCAAGGCTCTTACCTTGTTGTAACGGTCATACACAGATTCGGAATAAGATCAATTTTGCTCTCTTTTCGATTCTTATATTTTTCCGTCTGTCTTTTCATGTTCTTGATTGCTTGACGTGTGCTTTAGCAGATATTTGGGACCTCTGGGAAAATATGGCTTTCCTAACTTTCCTAATTCAACGGAATTCGACAGTGCGAATTTCGGTTCCTACAATAACGGTTTTGTTCTTCATCTGGCCCTTCCTGTATTGACACAAAGCTTCCAAGACCAAGGTCATATGCACCAATATCAAGAGCATTCAAAGGACCAGAAAATTCATTCTTGTTCAAAACATTTTTAGAATCTTTTTCAAACTGAGAAATCAATTCTAAACTACTTGGATTCTCCGGTAGTAAAATGGTTAATTGCAAGGAAGATTCATCAGAAATTGATTCAGATTGAGAAGAAAATAAGTTCTTATGTTCACAAGATTTCAAACCTGCCATTGGCTCAAGTGCATAGTCATCGAAAATTGGCAATAGGTCTGAAATTTTTTCCTTTTCTGGCTCGGTTTCAACTTTGTCATTCTCCAAAGTCACCAACGGTTTCTGGCTTTGGCACTTGTTAGCATAATGACTGATCCTGCGGCATTTGAAGTCTGGTAGAATGAGCTTTGCTTGTGGTTTTCACAGCTTTGCTTTTATCAAAAGAAAACACATTAGTTTTCAAATCGGAATTTTAAAGAGAAGAAAAATTACATTGTTGTTTTGGTGCAGAAGAAGTGTTGGTGTTTCCCTTCTTTTTGAGTTGCAGAATAGCAAAACTGGCATAAGTCTAAAGCTCGTTCCGATCAAGAATATCACAGTTGCTTCTCTTGGCTTTGGTGAAGGGACGATCACCATTTCTGACCATCTTCTCATCATCATCTAACCTGTTTTGTCGCTTCCTTTGGTTTCCTTGTTTCTAAACAATATCAAACCCATTAAAAGAAAAATGTTTCTTATCTCCAAAAATCAATTGCTCTTTTTCAAACACGGTTTTAAATGGATAAAAAACTTCTTGTTGTGGTTTTGAAGCCTGATTTGATTTCTTGTGAAATCCAAACATCCTGAAAAACACTTAACAAAAGAGTTAGCAAAAAAAATCCTCACTCTCAAAGTGTTTAGCTCACAATTTTGAGGTGATCACTCAGAGTTCTTTGTTGGGGTCAAATACGGTTATCTCGAATCAACGTCTAAAAGTTGCTTTTTTGTACGAAAGCTTTCTCAACATACTCTCGAAAAAAGTTGTCGAAGTGAAAAGAATCGATAGAAATGGATCTCAGAATCGGACAAACAGTCCAACTCGCCAAATGGGCGAGTTGGACCAACTCCTGTTGCCGTGGACTAGACCTCATGCCTTTCACCGAGCCTTGGAGGATCAATCCCTTGTTTCGTATCGATCGGAGTTACCATTGGAGCTTTACAATAAGAACCGCGAGGACTCATTTTGCCGAATAAAGTTCATAGCTCTTGTATAAACGACGACGGTTAACTTAACACCACACTCGTCAAACTATACGAGAAGTGTGAACTTCCTCGGCAAATCAACGTCGCATCAAGAAACATTCTTTTGAGGAAATCGTAAAAATGTTTAATTCAGAAAACGGCCCTAAGAGGCCTAGAACGCGGCTAAGGGCCCACTTACGACTTCGTAACGAAATCGAGCCCAACGATGCTATGACGGTCTATCTTTACTTGCAGAAGAAGATAAATCTCACGAAATCGGAAGATAAATATCAAGTTTTCAAGATAATGACGAAGATCGAAAAGAAAAGAAATATTTCCGCGAAGCGATAACCTTGACCCAAGGGCCAAAAAAGGAAGAGGAAACCGACTTAGAAGGCATATATAAGGGGAGCTAAAGCCAAAGGCAAAGGGAGAGACTTCAGACCTAGAAAGAAACTCGGCTAGCTTAGGAAAACTTAGAATTTAGGCAGCTGGATTTTAACTTAGATTCTTTTCGTTCTTGTTCTTCGATTAACTTGGCTAGCGAAACTCTGTCCGTCTTGTTTTTCGGAAATCCTGTTACCTTGTTCTTTAATCAATCAATAATTCGCCATTGTGCAACTTACTTTCAATATTCTGTTATCTTTGTCTCTTTCGTTCTTCGTGTGTTTTGGCAGATAATCTGGGACCTCTGGAGAATTAGGGTTTTCCTAACTTTCCTTATTTTACGGAAAATAGACAGTGCGAATTTTGGTTCCAACAGTTTGGCGCTAGAGGGAGGGGGGGATCGGATTCCCTAACTCAAAAATGATCGAACGACTGAGACACGATATGCCTAATCAAACGGGTAGCAATGTCATCTCCTTCATGGAAAGAGCAACGATCGATCCGATCAAACCTCTCAACGATCTCCTTGTCGTCGAGCTGACAATCTAGAATATCGATGTCGCAAGGATATTGGTCGACACCGGAAGCTCGGCCGATATCATCTTCAGAAACACCCTCGAAAGAATGAAAATCATCCATATGAAATCGCAGAAGATCCAAACCCTATAGTAGGACTCTCATGGGAAGCTACCATGACTCTCGGCACAATCAACCTCTCGGTTAAGGCCAGCAGCATGACAAAAATCGTGGAGTTCTTGGTCATCGATCGACCCACATCGTATAATGCAATCGTAGGAACTCTATGGCTGAATTCCATGCAAGCAATCCCGTCAACATACCACATGTGTCTCAGATTCCCAACCCCTCGCGGGACCGAGACCATCTGGGGAGATCGAAGAATCTCACGAGTCTGCTTCGCTACGGAATTGAAACGAAAAAACCCATCGGCCGAGTTTCCGCCTCAAAAGAAAAATAAATCGTCTGTCGTTGACAACGCCCTAGAACAAGATAAAACTAAAATCTTTTGGCAATCACAAGTAGCCAAAGCTTTGGAAGAGAAACGCGAGCCACCTGCGAGCCCGTAATCTCGGTATGCTTAGACGAAACATTCCCAGATCACTGCGTGGAAATCGGCGCGAACCTAAGTGAGTCTCTAAAAATCGAGCTCATAGCTTGTCTGAAAAAGAACTTGCACACGTTCGCATGGGCCGCAAAGGATATGCCGGGGATTGACATCAAGGTCATATGTTGCGAGCTGAACGTTGACCTAACTTTCAAACCTGTCAAACAAAATAGACGAAAGTTGGGACCCGAATGCGCAGGTGCAGTTAACGACGAGGTCGAAAAACTCCTCAAAGTCGGATCCATAATAGAGGTGAGGTATCCCGACTGGCTCGCTAACCCAGTCGTTGTCAAAAAAAAAAATGGAAAGTGGCGAGTGTGCGTCGATTTCACCGATCTCAATAAGGCATGTCCAAAGGATAGCTTCCCACTGCCACACATCAATCGATTAGTCGAAGCAACGACAGGGAACAAACTCTTATCCTTCATGGACGCATTCTCCGGGTATAATCAAATCATGATGAACACAGACGATCAAGAGAAAAGTGCATACATTACTGACTGCGGCACTTAGTGCTACAGGGTGATGCCGTTCGGGCTTAAAAATGCTGGCTCAACCTATCAACGACACGTCAACCGTATGTTCTTCGAAGAACTCGGAAAAACAATGGAGGTGTACATTGATGACATGCTCGTGAAATTCCTCGAAGAGCGGGATAATATCACTCACATCCAAGAATGCTACGAAAGGCTAAACCTGCACAATATGAAACTTAACCCCACTAAGTGTCGGTTTGCAGTAGCATCTGGACAATTCCTTGGGTATCTCGTTACCATCCGTGGAATCTAGGCCAACCCCAAACAGATCACCGCGCTAATCGAAATGGCATCCCCGAGAACGAAGTGAGAGGTACAGAGATTAACCGGGAGAGTCGCAGCGCTCAACCGCTTTATCTCACGGTCAATGGATAAGTGTTTGCCTTTCTACGACACCATGAAGGGGAATAAGAAATTCGAGTGGACCGAAGAGTGCGAAAAAGCTTTCCAACAGCTGAAACACTACTTGGCCACTCCCCCGGTGCTCGCAAAACCCGTAAAAGGGGAACCACTGTTCCTGTACATTGCAGTATCAGTCACGGCTGTAAGCGGCATCCTCATCTGACAAGACCGTAGCGAGCAAAAGGCCATCTTTTACGTAAGCAAAGCTTTTCTTGACGCAGAAATACGTTATCCGATGATTGAAAAACTGGCGCTTGCGGTCGTAATGTCAGCACGAAAGCTAAGGCCGTATTTCCAGTCCCATATAGTCGTAGTGGTCACATCATTCCCACTGTGGATGATCCTGCATTGCCCCAGTTAATCCGGTAGGTTAGCAAAATGTGCAATTGAGCTGAGAGAATACGACATCGAGTACCGAGCAAAAGCTTGCGCAAAATCACAAGTACTTGCTGATTTCTAAGTAGAACCCCCTACAGGGTATACGACTAACCAAGAACCCGATTCGACCTAGACCCTCCACGTCGACGAATCCTCATCCAAACAGGGCTCTGGAATCGGGATCAGACTCACGTCGCAAACTAGGGAAGTCCTGGAACAGTCATTCTGACTAGTATTCCACGCCTCAAACAATGAAGCCGAGTACAACGCCCTAATCGCATGCTTACGATTGGATCACGGCCTAAAGATACGCATCATTCATGCCTATTGAGATTCCCAACTTGTGGCAAGCCAATACAGCAGGGAATACGAAGCAAGGGACGAGATAATGGATTTCTACTTAAAACTTGTTCAAAATTTGGCTCAAAGTTTCTAATAATTCGCTCTCACACGGATTCCTCGTGCCGAAAGCGCAAAGGCCGACGCCATAGTCGCCTTGGCGTTTAGTTCAGATCTAGGACTGGGCAGGGTAATTCCCGTAGAGTTCATAGAGCATCCTAGCATCGGGCCGCCTGTCATTATAAACTTAATCGATTCACCCGATGGCGATCCCGACGAAGTCGATGTCCAGGCATAGAAGGATCCAGAGCAGTCCAAGTATGGATTCAACAAACCTTGGACATAAACAATCCTCGCGTACACACCGACGGGAAACTCCCTACAGAAAAATGGGCAACCCGAAAGATTAAGACCCAATCCGCACGATACGCCTTGGTCGACGGAGAACTCTACAAGTGGAGATTTTCTGGGCCACTCATGACCAGCGTAGAAGGAGAGAAAGCACGAAGGATAATGAAAGAAGTCCACTCTGGATCATGCGGAAACCATTCTGGCGGAAGATCCCTCGCAGTCAAAATCAAACGCCAAAGAAACTATTTGCCAACGATGATCAAAGATTGCGAGAACTTTGCGCGAAAATGCGAAAAATGCGAGAGGCATGCTCCTACTATCCATCAGCCGGTAGAGGTTCTCTCGTCGATCTCGGCACCATATCCATTTATACGATGGTCGATGGACATAATCGGACCCATGCACAGGTCAAAGAAAAAATGGGTCGAAGCTGACTCCTATACAAGCATCAAAGACGCCCAAGTCAAATCTTCATGTTGAGAAACATCATCTGTAGACATGGTGTCCCATACGAAATCGTAACGGACAACGGAACCCAATTTATTTCAACCAGATTCGAGGCCTTCTGCGAAAAGTGGAAGATACGACTGACCAAATGAACTCCTAGATACCCACAATGCAACGGCCAAGCCGAAACAATTAACAAGACCATCCTCGAGGGGCTTAAGAAACGATTGGACGCCAAAAAGGGTAGATGGGCCAAAGAACTCGAAGGAGTCTTATGGTCACATCGTATAACTCCGAGACGCGCAGTGGGAGAAACTATGTTCGCTCTCGTTTACGGAACCAAATGTATGATCCCAGCGGAAGTCGAATTTCACGGAGTACGCAAAAGATCACTCCCAGAATGAGAAGATTCAAACAATCTAATGTCGCTGGAAGAGCTCGATCTAAGCAACGAACGACGGGACCAAGCCCTTATACGAATTCAAAACTATCAATAGGCGGCTGCAAAGTACTACAACACTAACGTACGCAGCCGTAAATTCAAAGAAAGCGACTTAGTCTTACAAAACGTTTTCCAAAACACCGCCGAGCGGAATGCAGGAAAACTCGGAACCAACTAGGAAGGACCTTACAAAATCATAAAAAGTAGTCTGACCAGGCGCGTACGAAATCGCAAATATGCAGGACGCCTAAATTCCGAGAACTTGGAACGCAATGCACCTCAAGAAATACTACCACTAAGCAACATTTGCACCAAACTACGAGACGACTTGATCCCCGAAGAGGGTACGTAGGCAATTTGTCATACGACGACCTCAGTTGTCCCCCTCCCCTCATTAAAAAGGGGGGGGGGAGTAGGTACGTATACGTATACTCGTATACTCCTGAAAAGATATATCCGATCCCAGACTCGATATTTTTGAAACTTCCTTTTAACGCAGTGGAAAACATCCCAAAATTCGAATGTCATCAGAACACTCCATCACTTGAAAAAACGACACTAAAAAAATTGACCTTTGGCAAAGCGAGACGTCGCTAACGCATGAATGACTCTTTTTTGTCAAAAACTTTCCGAAAGGGAATGCTCACTTTAAAACAATCTATCCACGACTATAAATTGATCCACGACTATAAAACACACAGTCCTTCTTAACATGTATCCTTCGCGAGGAATCTAAAACGGTAATATCTACTGATAAGTTTGTTGCTGATCACAACAAATTCTCAACGTTCTAAACAGACTAAGCCGTCTCATAAAGATAGCTCTCATACACCCGACACAAGGGTAATAGCGCTATATAAAAAATCCAAAATTTTGGTCAGCACTTTTGGGAGACTTAAAAATTATCCTCGAAGAGATGCTCGATTCCTACCATACAAGTCACGTTAGCCGAGAACATATTGCGGACTTTAAAGCGGGACGGAATCAGGTCGAAAACGATACGAGAAACGTAAGTCGAAGTAGTCATCGCACTCCCTAAAGCCGTGATTAGACCTAGGTCTTACCCTAAACCCAGCACACTGGTCTCTAACATCTCTAGGCATAGTATCAAACACCCTGATACGAGATTCCAAAATTTGTCTCTTGGCTAATATTTGTGCATCTTCAGAAATTTCGCACGTTTTCGCACTACGGAAAACTCTCAAAATAGATCACGAATATAGCAGTTCACCCAGAGTTAGCCTACGATATGAAAACTCGTAGTCTTCCCTCTACACCCATATAAATACTCGATAAGATCCTAAAAATGCAAAAACGAAGTTTCATTTAAAAGGCGCATAAGCGACGGGGATTCAAAGCCACAAGTGGCCAGTGCCAAGATAAAAACACAGCTGCACTTGGCGGAACAAAAACATAAAAAGAAAAGTCTCACTTGAGAGTGCAAACTCAATCATCCTCCGCACGCGGAGCCTCACCTTCACCAATCACCTCTCCTGGGTTCGGAGCCACGCTTCCTCTGCCATCCTCGGCTATGGGATCCTGACCCTCCGGCTCACCAGAACAAGATGGAAGAACGCACTCGGACTTTAGGCCCGCAAGGACAGCGTCAAAGTCCCCTTCCGCATACACCATCCCTGCCCCATGGACGGGAAGCGTGGTCTCTTCGGCTCGCGGGGACAGAGGCGCTTCGCTAACTCGCTTGTCCCTCCCTCGACGCCTGGGAAGGCCAAATCCCTGACTTGGATGGCCGCCAAGCGGGTCTGAAACATGGCACGCATCGCTTCCTTGGCCTCTCCGATTGCGCAAACTGATGATTCCTCCCCACTCTTAACCTTACGCTTTAACCGACGCAACTCCGAGGACTTAGTCTTCTTCGCCTCTTTTGCCTTAAGAACAAGCTCGCAGTCTTCCCAAGATCCCGCTCAAGCTCGGCAATCCGAGACTCGAACCGGGATGCTTCAAGAGAACGAGCATCCTCGATGACCTTCAACTTCCCGTCAAGCTGCGATGACTTCGCTCGCGACTCCTCTAACTCCTTAGCAAGACGCTCGACCTCCGATCCGCATTCGCTGATCATCCCGTCAATCAACAAAATGAACTGCAAGACAAAAGAGGTGATCAAGAAACGATCGACACGCACGCATTAAGAAAGAGAAAAGTTTTTGCTCGAAACAAACCTTGCCGCGATGTTGTGACGCCGAACCCGAACCAGAAGCCTTCTCAGGCAAAGGGCCAGCCTCGGTGCATCTCCTCTTCTTGGCCGCATCCGGGTTTGCGTCTCGGCCCCTTGCGACTCTTTGGCACGACAGCCGGAGTGGCGCTCGGAGCAGGAAGCCCTACGACGATCTCTCTCTTGGCTGGGGGGAGGCATCGACTCGAGAGCCAGTTTGGCATCGACAACACGAACTGGAGTCGTAGGGGAACCCGATGGCTGAACTTCAACCTCAGGAGCCAACACGTCCTTGACAACCGCCCCGCCGGCAGGAACGACAACGCACATAGGAGTAACCTCAGAAGTCAGGGCGTCGGCTGGAGCCACAGGTCACAGAGACGCGTTGCGCATAACGTTCACCATCCCCTCGGCATCTCAACGAGACAGCTCACTCTGAAAAGACAAGAACTCCGCGATGTGGGCTGGAACCTCTCCGGCAGCGTGAGGAGCCGATTAGCTTGCTCCGGCGGCATTGGTCATCTCGACATCACAGTTCTTCTGAAAGTTGCTTGAACAAGACATCTTGGTGGGGAGAAAGTTCTAGGAGAAAATGCTAAGAGAGTTTGGAAAGTTGAGAGAATGTGGAGAGAATGAAGAAGAGAAGCTCAATACTTATAGAAGAAACAAAAGTCGATGAATTTTCCGCATTAAAATAATCAGAAAAAAAACTTCTCGAGAAAAGTCAATTTTAGCTGTGGATTCAGATTAACGCCACCTCTCGCCCGCAAGAATCGTGCTTGAAACTGGCGAGTTGGACAAATGGGCGAGATGGACCGATCACACCGTCCAACTCGCCCATTTGGCTAGTTGGACCAACTCCTGTTGCCGTGGACTGGACCTCATGCCTTTCACCGAGCCTTGGCGGACCAATCCTTCGTTTCGTATCGATCGGAATTACCATTGGAGCTTTACAATAAGAACCGTGAGGACTTGTTTTCCTGAACAAAGTTCATAGCTCTTGTATAAACGACGACGGTTAACTTAACACCACACTCGTCAAACTATACGAGAAGTGTGAACTTCCTCGGCAAATCGACGTCGCATCAAGACACATTCTTTCAAAGAAATCATAAAATCGCTTAAGTCGGAAAATGGCCCAAAGAGGCCTAGAATGTGGCTAAGGCCCCACTTACGACTTTGTAACGAAATCGAGCCCAAAGATGCTATGACGGTCTATCTTTACTTGCAAAAGAAGATAAATCTCACGAAATCGGAAGATACATATCAAGTTTCCAAGATAATGATGAAGATCGAAAAGAAAAGGAATATTTCCGCTAAGCGATAAACTCGGCTAGCTTAGGAAAACTTAGAATTTAGGCGACTTGATTTTAACTTAGATTCTTTTCGTTCTTGTTCTGCGATTAACTTGGCTAGCCAAACTCTGTCCGTCTTGTCTCTCGGAAATCATGTAACCTTGTTCTTTTATCAATCAATAATACGCCACTGTCTCTTTCGTTCTTCGTGTGTTTTCGCAGATAATCCGGGACCACTGTAGAATTAGGGTTTTCCTTACTTTCCTTATTTTACGGAAAATCGACAGTGCGAATTTCGGTTCCCACTTTCTTTTCACTAGTTCAAAGGATGATAGGCAGTCAAAAATCAGCAATCAAAAACCAAAACAACCTTTTATGGGTAAAAGAAAAGAGAAAGAAAGATGAAGACATTTTTATATGGATCCACCTTAAGTGTCCTAACGTTGGGTTTCTCTTCAGCCAGCAGGGTTTATCTTCCACCATTCCCCTTGGATTTCTCTTCAGAAGTGATTCAAGCCAAAAATGTTTTTTTTTATAACAGGCGATCACAAGGGAGTAAAGGTACAGCCCGGATCCAACAAGAAATAATAGAAGAAATTTGTGAAGAGATGAGAAGATGAAAAGATGAAATAAAAACAAACCAGCCAAAGTGGCTATGATACCACTTGATACGCCCTAAATTGAAGGATCACTTTAGCGGGATGTTGGATATGATCCGAGAAGGCAAATGGCACATCTGGAACTGAGATTGATTGAAATGATCGTCAAGAGATGCGGAATGGCTCTTGATATACCCACGATCTAAGGCTAACCACCAAAGAAGGATGTAGTGCGTTGGCTAACCACCAAACAACATACAAAGCTGAATTGGCCGACCACCAAATCAACAAGCCGGTTCACACCAATGAACTAGCTAAAGAACTCTCTCTCTCTCACTCAAAGAAAAGGAGAAACAAAAATATAACTCATACTTAGACGGATTTTATTCATAGAATGAGACTATATATATATAGTGTTTGTAGTCAAAGAGAAATAAATAAGAACCCGGAAAATAATACATAGGAAATAGAAATATTGACTAGAAATAATAAATGAGTCAAAGACTCAGTCTTCCATGCAGGTTATTCAAGGATAAACCTTCGGCTACTGTTCAAGGTCATCCGAACCAGATGGTGCACGACGGTATGGAGAAGGACACACACGGGACTGTCAGGATGGTCCGCCGGGTGAGAATGCAAGTTCGTCTTTGGGTTCTTCACGACCCAAGCTAAGTCTGGCTCGACTATTGTCTTTTGAATGTCGAGATAGTCGGGAAAGACGAGCTCTGGTACGGTCAGTTCGTTCGTCATTCGTGGTTCAGCCGAAACTCCATTCCAGACGTACGCGGGTCGATCCATTAGTCTGATAGGTACGGTTGGATGGGTGAACCTCGGTTGAATTGTTCAGAATGTCCTGATCTCCATGCTGAGCTAGTTCCATGTACTGATCCATGTACTGAGGCGCATCAGAACCTTGGTTCCAGATCAGACCTCGATCCCCGACCGAACCGAAGCTCGAGTCTGGAATATCTCCGGAGAAAGGCAGCTTGCCGATGATCTAACCCGAACTCAATCGACGAGGCCAATATCTCCGACCCCTCTAGCTCAAATTCGAGAAGAAGTAATCGAGCTTCGAGGGATGGTTTCGACATCAATTGATAAATCTCGAAACAAAGAGACCGCATATCGAACCATTGCTAATCGACGGGATCAAGCCGAACGGGAACTCACAGAACACCAAGCTAGCGCCCAAGAAAGAAACCAACCGCCGACCAGTCCATCAGGTGTAACGCCGAATCCCCTAAATCTCGGAGCCTTCAGCACTCCAGAGTTTTTGAGCGCTCGATCCAGACGCTACATCGGAGAAAACTCGCAACGAACCCCGCAACAAGGCATGGCCTACCGAAGCTTAAGCTACAGCGGACTTGACGAAATACCTGGCTACAAGGCCCACGAAGTACGCCGATCAAACCACAAAACGGGTACACGGAAAGACCTGGCGAGCCAAGAACGCGAACTCCACCACTGGGCCATCAAACCTCTGAGAATCGAACCCGACATGCTACGGGAACTATCCAGCAATTGGATTCGATGATCCAATAGGACAAGCCCGAGGATACGGCATCCACATATCCATCGACGCAGATCCTCAAAGAGAAGACCAGAGGATCCCGAATGAAACCGGAACTTTCCAGAATTACATTTAAAGAAACAACGCCGAGCTCAAGAGAATACACACCATCGTGCATATGGCAACAAGCTCAGCTCCGGACATAGATATGGTTATCGAAGAGACAAGAAGGACTCCATTCACGAATCGAATCGCCAGCGTAAAACTACACCGTGTGGAAAAACTAAAATTCCCGAGTATGCCGGGAACTCGAACCCCAAAGCTCAAGTACGAGCCTTCCGACTAGCAATATCGAGAGCACATCTCAACGACGACGAAAAAGGCCGGTTACTGTTGCTTCTTCTCTGAAAATCTCACCGGGGCCGCTCTCGAGTGGTTCTCTGGCCCGGAAGAAAACTAAATCGATAACTTCACCCAGTTAGTATCTACGTTCCTCAAACAATACTCAGTTTTCATAGAAACAAGGGTTACCGGGGCGGATCTCTGGAATCTCATGCAAGCTCCCTTCGAACCGCTAAGAGCGTACATAAACAAGTTCATAGAAATCAAGGCCAAGATTTCACATCCGAACGAAGTTGTGGCCTTGGCAGCACTAAAGAACGATGTCTGGTTCTCATCCAAATTCAGAGAAGAAATGGCGGTACAACCACCTGTCTCGTTGGACGACGCCCTATACCGAGCCTCCTATTTCGCAACCCACGAAGAAGAGGTCGCCGCTTTAAAAGAACAGTATAGCGCGAACAAAAATAACGCCGCCAAAAACACTAATGCTCCTAAAGAACCAGCAACTAAAGGGCAGCACTCCTATGCGATAAACAATTCGCCGCAAAAAAAATCGTCGACGTACGATCTCAACAAATTCTGTCCCTTCCATAATCGAAAGGGTCGTTTGACCGAGGAATATCGAGCAGCACTTCGAAGTCTAAACGAAAATAAAGAAACCGGCGAAGATAACGAAGAAGAAGAAGCGCCAGCAACTCCAAAAACCAACCGGAAAATTAAAGGCTCTTCGAATAAAACAAATAGGGAAACCGAGCTTGAATCACCTAGCTCTCCACCTCCAGAGCCAAAGAAAAGAGTCGACATGATTTCATGGGTACCAAAACGCGATATCCCCAACAAAATCGAAGGTCAGACCGAAGGAAAAGTGTGCATCGATATCACGGTAGCAATCCGCACCTTAGAAGACCTCGACAGAGCCTCCCCTCCCTAACACAATCCAAATACGAAGATTCCCTTCAGGAAAATCCCCAACCTTAAGCGAAAGCATAAGATGGCCAAGGTCCGGGAGCTACTAGAGAGACCGATCGGCCCACAAATTCGGAAAAAAAGACAGCACGCGAAGGCTTAATCGCGATATGTCTGGGGGACAGAAACACTACCAACTAGCACCGACCAAAGAATGGGACTTCCCGGCTTATGACAAAGACAAAAAACAAATTGACTTTATATACGGAGGCTCTAAATTCCGCAACTCGGTTAACTCGATCAAAGCATACCAACGAAAAGCCGAGAACAACATAGGAATCAGAGTGTCCCTATCAGGTCCCAACCACGAAATAACTTTCGACGAGAATGAAACTGCAGATCTCGACAAACTGCATGTCTCAACGAAACGCCCTCGTAATACGACTCGACATCAGCGGTTGCGAACTATCTCGGGTCCTGATTGACACAGGAAGCTTGGCCGACGTCCTCTTCTACGACGCATTCAAATGGATGGGATTCACCAAAGCCCTCCTTAAACAAGAACGAACCCCATTAATCGGATTCGCAGGAGAAACTACTTACTCCCTCTGATCAATCGAGCTCGCCGTAACCCCCGGAGAAGTCAGAAAAATCAACGAGTTCATCGTAATAGATCATCCAGCCCCATTCAACGCAATCCTTGGAAGACCTTGGTTGTACAGCATGAAGGCAATTCCCTCAACCTATCATCAATGCCTGAAGTTCCCAACTCCAAAAGGGATCAAAACTATCAAAGGAAGCCAGAAAAGCTCCAGAACCTGCTACCTCGCAAGCGTTAAAGATATCGAGCCACATCCTTAATCAGCGCTCAAGACCCCGAATAAACGTACACACGTACACGAACAACAGAATAAACGACCCTACCTCTAGGGAAAACAATCAAACTACGCTATGACTTGATCCCTTGTCGAGGGTATGTAGGCAACTCCTGACACGATTTCAGTCACCCACCAACCACAAAGTACAAAAGATGCATACCGCAACCCAGTCCGATCAACACTCGAAGTACGCTAACACGACAACATCAACCTCATACTAAAACTAAAGCGACCATCTTTGTGCCAAATTTGTACCATACAGACATTTTGAATAAAATCCAATTTTGATTCAAAACACATCAAGTTCATTAGATATCACATATCTGCAAAGTGCAAATCCTCGAAATACTCAAAAACGGCTGGCTGCAAACCGAGACCTTGATCAAGTCTTCGGGCACAGTCAGCCCTTCCAGAAACGCGGCAAAGCTCATTAACAAAATCTTTTATCATACAAAACATACGTCGATAAAAGTATCTACAACAACTCGACCCACGGCCTCAAAAGGTCGGCCCATATAAGAACGAAAAAATAATTCAAGAACTCGCAGTTCCTTTCCTTTATTGAAAGAATAATGCAACAAAAACAGAAGGGGAAAACAAAAGAAAAACGCGAATCCCTGAAACTACTTTTCGGCATCAAATTCGCCGTCCTCAAACTGACCACCCCCACGCTTTGCCTCGTCACCCAGTTCATTCACCTCAGAAGGAACTTTCGCAAAGAATTCCTCAAGTAAATCTTCCCAGATCTGAGGAAGATATAGCCTCCCAACAGAGAAGTCCGACACCGCCATCACGTCAAGTTCGTACCCGAGCTTGACCTCCTTCGCTCGATGACGCAACAACTCATCCGAAGCCAGCAGGTTATTGTTCATTATCTCCTTCAGAATATTGATGTTTGCCATAACTTCTTTAAGACGAGCTTCACAGTCAGCCGCGACCTTCTTATTCTCCCACTTATCTTTCAAAGATACCAATACATCTAAATAATTGTCGGCCAATGACTACTTAGCATCGTAAGTCGCACAACGAAGATCATCGGCGAATTTACTCGTGGAAGACTCGATCTTCGCCTCCAAAAATGAAATATGTTCGAGGGACGAATTCGTCTTGTTACTCACAACTCGTAATTGAGCCTCGAGCGAAGCAGCCTGATTCCCTAGCTTTTCGGCAGCCGTCAGTTAAGTGGCGTTAACATGGACTCGATCCTGAGCCATCTTCAATCCGAGCTTTAGCTCTCGAACGACCTTCTTAATCTCGTAAAGCTCGTCGGAACGCGGGACATCCTGCAAACACTTTTCTAAAGTCGCCGCGAACTCATTATTAGCCTCCATAGCCTAGAGCACGACCGGTCAATACAATGAATAACGGATTGAGGATTCAATATTACAAATATTAAAAAGCCGACCTTAGCATGCGTAACAGCCATCTTAATGCAGGAATCACGCTCTGTCATATTTCGGAGAGAAGGGAGCGGGCATCCGACCGGCTTGAAATGCCTGACCAGATGAGCAACGCTGTCCAGATCTTCCGTGATCGGACAATCCTTGGAATGAGAAAATTTCCAATGAAACGGTTTTGCAACAGTGTTGTCGCCCGAGACACCAGGACGTTGATCAGTACCAGCAACCTTTGCTCTCTTCGGAGGATGATCTCGCCCCTCCGAGCCATTCGGACTGTTCGAGCTCGTACGAACCACCACCTTTTCTCCTCCAAGTTCCTTCCCCTCTCCACTACCGGAGAACGGGGAAGTCAGGTCTTCTTGCGAAGAACTTCTGTAAACGCTTCGCTCACATCACAAGAACGAATTCGTTCTGCGCCGAGACTCCCATTCCGGCCTTGTACCGTTTCGGACTCACGAGAATTCACTCTTCTCGACGACATGTCAATAAAAGAAAAAAAGGAAGCCTCGTTCAAAACATGAAACCGATACCAAACAAAACGAAACCTTATAAAGGGCAAGGGCACCGCAGGATCTTAAATAGAAGGGGGAATAAAATCTTTAAAAGAAAAGATATTCCGAAAGTCATAATTATCCATTCAGGAACACAAAATCAAAGACGAAACAGAAACAATAAAAAAAAAAAACACAAGACAACCTAAGAGCTAGCTTCTTCTCTGACTGATGAGTTCGCAGCCTCATCATCGATGATCGAGTCTTTGGAAAGGTGAGGACGATCAAGACCCGCGACCGACCAATCCGTAACAGCTGCCAAATTAGCAGCGGCCTCGGAGTCTTTCTCCATTTCCTTCAGACGAACGATCTCGTCTTTTACAACCAGCCCATCCTCCTTGATTTCACTCAGAAGATCGAGGTTAGCAACCATTTCGTGGAGTTGAATCTCAGCGGACACTCCCTTCTTCTTGTCAACGCATCTCTTCTCCAAAGAAGTGAGAACCTCTCGGAAGCCATTTGCAACCTCACAACGAGCGGCGAGGGAACTCCTACAGATATCCCGGTCACGACCGGCCTCGAGTTCCACAACCTTGGTCATGAGGGCAGCAACCTCGGTCTCAAAGACTGCCCTTTCCTGACTAGCTCTTTTCCATTCGTTCCTCAAGATCATCGCTTCTCCAGTTTTCTTCCTAGCCTCCTCCTTGGACGTCTGAAGCTCCTCTGTAAGCTTCTGAACCTCAGCCTTTCCTTTCTGCACCTCACTCTCCTTGCGAAGAGCATGCACGTGATCCTCATCGTCACAGCAAATTCGTTAAAAGCTTCCATAACCTGGAAAGGGGAAATCTCGAAAAGCAGTGCCTTAGCACCCCTAACAGAAATACATATAGCTCAACGAAACCGACCTTGGAGCTTGCGACGACCACTTTGGCGTAAGCCCCCTCCTCATCAACAGAAGCGAGGGACAGAGGGTGACATTCCATGGACCTTGTGCGACGAGCAAGAGAAATGAGATCGCCTTGGCCCATAGATAAATGACCATCGCCCTCAAGGACGAGCTCCCATCCCTTCGATTCTCCCATAGAACGAGACGGCTCGTGCATAACGGCCTTCGACGATGGATGCCGCTTACGGCTACCAGCAATGGAGTTGTCATGCAAACCGGGACTCAAAGAAACAAGGGATCCCTGAACTCTAGGGGCACCCTCATCATCTGAGTCCAGAATTGGGATTGGAGGTAGCCCGCTAGCGACCTTGCCTGCCGACGCCGACCTGGAGTTACGAAACAATGACCTCCTCGCAAGCTGTCTCTCCAACCTATCAGAAGGAGGGGGATAGCTAGCGGAAGCCTCTACATCTTCCTGAGAGTTCTCCGCTTCATCCTCAGACGCCTGCGATCTCCGAGGCAACACCCGATTCACCCGGCATCAGGAAAGCAGCTCGAATTCGAGAATGATCAAAAGATGACCAATCTGAGTGACCTCTCCGGAGAGCTCCAATTAAACCCCAAAGCCCGTCGGTCATAGAATTTCTGCCTGAATGAACTAGAGGAAGCAAAAAGGAAGACAAAAATCGATCAAAAACTGTTCGTGCATGCGAAATAAGCAAGAGTACCAAAGAGGAACTCACCTATATCCTCAGCCCAATAGCAGGGAAGTTTGGAGAAGTCAAAGCTTCCCACAGACGCTTCGTATATTTTAAAGAGGAAAACCTCCTGACGCCAGTTCTGATCACGATACGGGATGCCCTGCACGATTTGACGTCCTGGACGGGGAGACATAAGAAAAGTCCCAGCGTTTGGGTTGTTTCGTTTCATCAGAACGAGGTGGCGAAGCTTGTCGAGGCCAAACAATAGACCGTCCTCGCGAGCCTTGACCAGGAGCGCCAAAAGATGTTTCAAGAAATTAGGGCACATTTGAGTAAGCGACAAACCTAGCTCCGCTAAAATATTAAGGACAGGCTCCGGGATCGGAAAGAAAAGACCACAGGTCTCAAAGAAGGAGAGATACGCCCCACCGTATCCATCCCGAACAGCTTCCGGAGACTCAAACGTAGAAGCCAAATCAACAACAACAGCCCTATCAATGCCGTGAACGGTGTAAAGCTACTCGAGCCGATCAGCCTTGATCGTCAGAAGAGGATAGGAAAACGATGAAGCCATCTCAGCAAAACTCAACAATTGAAGGTCGTTGATATGAAAAAAGAGAGAAAGAAGAAAATTGAGGCAGCAGAGGAGCGCTTTCGGGTACTTATAAGCCATCGCAAGCCCTAACGGCTTTATCGCTAAAACCGATATGTTTAATGATTCTCCCTAAGGCGGCGCATATAGCTGTTGCGCCGAGAAATCAAAAAACGCGCGAAGCAACGTACGAAATCTAGATTTAATAGACCATCTCTCTTCCTTCAACCCAAAAAAAAAAGAGATTGGGGGACAAATGTTGGACCCAATTTTGTTCCATATACCGAATTTGGCTGATATCGGTCTGGGCCGCGCAATCCAGGACGGGAAAAGAGGTCAATTACGAGCTCTCCGCAGAGATGGAAGATCCGGAGATCGAGATGGCGGTTACGAAGATCGCGGAGAAGTTGAGAAGACTCCGAGACTAATCCACTATAAGAAGAGATCGATGCGAACGAGGAAGAACACGGATAAAACCCTAGAGAGAGCTATACACACACATCCACCTCATTTCACCTCGCTTTAAGTCTTTTCTCTTATTGATTTCGTTTGTAACGTTGGATATTATCCCTCTTGTTGTACTCGATCTTATTCATCAATAAAATCCATCTTTTCCTACTGGAATCTGATTATACGTTGTGTTCTAAAGATATTGTTGCTCACATCATCTTTTCTTCCTCAGATTAAACTTTCAAGCACTATAAAATACTTAGTGTAGATTTTAGGATCTACATGCGTGACACCATACTATTTTAATTATTATCTTTTTTGTTGTGGGTTTTAATTTGATGAAAACATACTTTTATTGCCTAAGAACAATTTCTCTGTGCAATGTAAATGTCTTTTAGAAATGAAAAACATCCTAATATGTTTAACTAGGGTCGGGCCCGGGCTACGCCCGGGTTTTCTGTTTAAATTTTACTTTTAATTATATATTTAATATGTTTTGTTTTAACTTATATTAAACAGAATATTTAATATGTTCTGTTTAAATTTATGTCTGTTTAAATATATTTAATATGTATGTTTTTTTTCTAGGATATTTAATATGTTTTTATAATATAAATTTTAGAATCTATTATAAAAACATAAGTAGCTATAGACAAATGTAAAATAATTTTAAATCATTCATTGTTTTTGTCTTACGCAATTCAAAATTTGTAGTATTCAATTTTTTTTTTGTTATAGGAAACTATATATAAGGTGAAAAGCATAATGAAAAATTAATTAAATTTTAGTTATGGTATTTAATTGGTTGAATTGTAGACATGTTTCATTTCACTTAAAACTATTTATAATGTTGTTTCCAATTAGTTTCTAAGTAATTTAATGGATTCTCCCTTCCTTAAATTTACAACCATATATATTGTTTGAGATATATTTACTTTGGGTAAGCAATGTTTTAATAGTTGGTTTGCATTTGGATGTAATGTTTACACTCTTGATGTGCTGTAACTTAATTGTTTTGTAGTATATTAACATAAACGAAGTAGCATAGAAACATTTAGTATCCCCTCTACATGTTTTAGGGGTATGACTGGTTAAAATGCAGCGGTTGCGGGTGCGGTTGTTAAAGTTTCCATACGTGGATGGTTACGGTTTTTAGCGTTATTAAGAAATTTGTAAGACTGTTACATCGATTAAAAATTAGTGTTGTTGCGAAATAGTTATGCCAAGTTAATTATGAGACACTGCTGCGATTTAATAATAAACGACCAATATTAATACATTATAATATTATATAATATTAAAAACATAATATTATGATTAAATATAATAATTATTAATATAATATAATTAATAAAAATATTACATCTATTTATTTTATTTTATTAGTTTTCAAAAATTTATAATTTCACTAAAAACCTTTTGAAGATTTTTATTGGAACTTCTTATAAAATATTTTGTCTTGTTTATATATGTACGAATCCTTATATATATATTCTAATGTTTAAAAATTATAGTGAATAATTGGTTTAAATTTTTATAATATAATTTATGATTCTTATAGTGAATTAAAATATAAGATATATATATATATATATTGTTTAAAGTATTTCAGTTTTGACATTTAAAAAAAAAATTATATGTTTTTTTATTCACTGCAATTGTCCGTAGTAGAAACCATTTTTGATTTTAAAAAGCTTGGAGCGGTTTAAAGCGATTTATAATATTTTGTGATTATTGTCAAATATCAACAACCGCTAATAACCGTAAAATGTGTGTTTGTAGGTGGTAGCGGAAAAATCAATTAAACCCGTGGTAATGTTACATATCTCTACGATCATGTGAGAATTAATTCGATAGTCAATTTTTATGTATATTATATAAACCTATATTTTGTGTGTATTAACTAACTTTTTTTGTCCTATGTTTCTTCCTCCTTATAAATATCTTACATATAATAGAGTTCATTCTCTCTGGTAGCGATGAACAAAGAAAAATGCAAATTCAATTAAATATCTTTATATTCTTTTCTTCAACCTAACAAAACTAATTAAGCTTCTCTAAACACATTGACCAAAAAACATATCTTAAAACGGTCACTCGAAAATCATAATTAATATGCTTGGCCTGAAACCACTAAAGTAAGGATGAATTGTAGAGTAATGGGTTCTATGTGTTGCTTCCCCTGCAAACATGACTTGAAGCTCATGAACCTTGGCTTGATCATGATAATTGACCTGACCAACCTTCTTGTTAACCCTTAGCAATTGCTCGGCCATGGCGTCTAGCTCATCCCCGCTTGACGTCATATGATAAGCGCTGAATAGTGGGTTACCTCCCCTTTTGTTCTTACAAAACATTTGATATTATATGTTAAGTAAATGCATTTTACTGAGATAAAGAGAGATAGAGTGAGAGACTATAGGAGTTTTGTAAACGTGTTCATGAGTAAAATGATCTATGTCTTTTGATCGGCTGTGTCATCATTCTCATCATTCTCTAGTTTGTTCCTGGGAATTTGTTTGACTAACCTGTCTTGGATAATGTCTCTGATTGCAGTAAATGAATGTAAAATTTATAGACATTTTAAATTTTAATAACTATTTACAAATATAACTGTATACTCGTAATATTATTAATTCATACTTCAAACCCAATGCTTGCAATTTAAATGATGTAAGAAAAGAAATAGTTTATTTACCGTGATTAAAGTATCTTGAGTGGGTAAGACATTATGAAAACATAATATTAATATTTACTATTTAGAAAATATATATTGTTTTATTTTTAATATGTATTTGATAGTATAGTATTCAGATATTAAATTTACTAACACAGTAAACATTGGATGAACAAATGGTAAATAGTTTTTAAACAATAGTTTAAAAAATAAACAGAAATTATTTTATCATTAAGGTTGTTTTGATCTACTATTTTGTAAGCTTTTCACTAATTAAAATAAATGATTTTAAAACATAATACTGAATTAATCAATTTTTAGTAACACAAAAGTGATATAATATTTTACTTATTCTTATAGCCGGTATCTAAAAATATTTTTGACATATGTAATGATTAATTCAACTTTAGCTTAAATTTTAAAAAAACATGAAGCTAAAGAGCCATCAACTTCTTAGTTACTTTCTCGTTTTTTTTTACTTTAAGGTTTTGGGAGTGTAAGAGTTGAATAGACGTGATGCCTGTGTAAATTATAAGGTTCATGGTATACGGTTAACATTTGTTCGTGTTTCTTCTGGATTACGAAAAATACATATGGAATACAGAATTACATGTTCAAGTATTAGAATTTATATGAAGCTAATTCTTTATTATATAATTTTGGGAAACCAAGCATTGCAAAAATTATACTCTAACACTAACTCCTCCCTTCAGCCTCTTGTTTCTTACCTCAGTACTTTAATTGCTAATGGCTATCTAACAATCTCACTCTCTAATTCTTCAATAATAATGTTTATCAAGTTTTCCACTACATTCTTCATATCCTGCTAATTTTATTGTTATTTTTGAAACAAAGATCAGCACGTCTAGCCAAACTCTATGCTCTAGCACGGTTCACTAATGTCAGATGCCTAATCTAATGTTGAAAACAAAGTTTAATACTAATGCAACTTCTTAAAACGAATGTATCCTATGAAGATCATGATGAACCTTTGCAATATGAATAAGTAAGAAAGATTTGCTGGAATCAGGAACAAAAGCTCCGTGAAAGGATCAAAGTTTCCAGCTTTTATACGGGCCCCATTACTGAGAATGAACACAAACGTGTGTTCCAAAAAAAAAAAAAAAAACACAAACTTGGAGTAATTTTCCAGATCATCAGCGTCACCCATGGAGAAATCGAATCGAGCCACTGTTTAGAGTAATATAAGTTAGCAAAGTACATCAAAAGAGATTAGAGATGCATTACAAATAAAATCGATCCATGCAATATAGCAGCGATGAGAAAAGAAGGGAAACAAACCATCGAAAAAGAGATTGATTATAATGATTGAGGGGAGGAACTGATGAATTTCACGTTAAGAATCTCACATATTTATAGATTGTAGATTCATATCATGGAAGAAAGAAGGGGGTATTGAATGAGACATCATGTAAGGAGTGGTGGGAAGGTGGCATTAATGATGATCATTGAGTGTATAGGTCTTCCGACTTCCGTAACGGTGCTGGTTTCATAAGGCGGTGGGAGGAAATCAATCGAGAAGAGAGATCCGTTGTATTCCGAACAGAGATTGGTCGGGAAATAACGTTTCTTGCAACACTTTTTTGTCACTGTTCTTAATTGCGGTTAGATGAAGACGGAGTTGAACGCTTGCGGCTGCAGAAGATCGTCGCTAGATAGTGCTGGGTTCGTGGGTCAACCCGCCCCGACCCGCCCCGCTCCGCCGCGGATCGAATCATTTTTTCAATTCAAAAACTCGACCAGCATAACCCGCAAACAAAAACTTTTATACCCGCACCCGCACCGCCAAAACCCGCGGGTAACCCGCCAAACCCGCGGGTAATATTAATTATATTAAAAATAGTTATTTTAATTAAAAATGATTATTTTCTAATTATATAATAATTATTTTAATTAAAAATAATTATTTTTTATTTATATAATAGTTATTTTTAAAAAATACTATTAAAAAAATATATTTATAATTAAAATTATACAAATATTTATTGTTTTTTCCGCGATTTAAAAATTTCAAATGGTTCGACTCGCACCCGCCCCGCGGCGGATCAAACGGGGCGGGGCCCGCGGGCAATGATTAATATTAGCTCTATCGTTAGATAATAAGATAATTAATATGTGATGAAGGCCATCTTTCTGGACTCCAGTTAATTTTATTAGTAGAGCCCAACAAAGCAATATACAGACAGCCCAACTTCAACATGACTATTCTAAGGAAAAGTAATTAAGGCCCAGCAAACAGACAATGTATCTCGCTTAAACGCTTAAATGAAACGGTGCACTTTGGTTAAAGTGACACATGTCACGCTCTCGATCTTCAAATTTATCACATGGAATCCCATGCGGCATGTCTAAAGGGGTGATTGGTAGTTTCTGTAGGTGCTGTCCACGGCCCTATTTATTTCTAAATCACAAAATTCAGAGCAATCAAGCTTTAAATTTTTTTTTGAAACCACAGCTCTTGAAATAACCTACAGTTGTACAAATGCTCTGCAGAGTCAAATATCCAAAGCAATTTTTTAGTGCTTTCCATAAAATTCAACAGCAATAAAATCTAAAGCCACAGTAAAACGTTTACAGATTTTTTTCTACAGCAAAATATTTAAAGCTACAGCCATTACCAATCAGACCCTAAAAAAAAAAGAAACTGTATTTTATATATATAGATTGTTTATTTCTATTTGATCTAACGTGAATTTTCAATGGTTTTGTTCTTAACTATGTATATCAATCACAGTGTGTAGTTATAAAAATTTATACATTATTTGAATTTTTATTCTGTGGACACGTAAAATTAAAGTTTTCTGTTATACAATATGTAAGTAGTTTTATAGTGCTAAACTTAAATTAATAATAAAGTTTATTCATTACTAGTTTTAAAATCACCAAGATTTATAGAATTGACATAAATTTTGTGTTTGTGAAAACATATTCAAATATTATATTTTTTAACCTATTTTGTTTATATTTAAAATCATACATTTGAAAGTGTAACTAGAGTTTATAAAAAAAAAAATTCTAAGAATGAAACATGAGCATTACAAAATTTGGAGTATTTTATATATATGGATATGGGTTTATAATAGATGTATATCCTTGAAATCAACAGGAGTCTTTTTTTGGAGAATTGGATTGCTATTAAACTTTAAGAAATGAAAAGATACATCCCTTTGTGGGGTTAGTGTTTTCGATTCGTTGAAAAGACAAACATGCCAAAAAGAGGAACTCCTAATTAATGAAGCCTAATGAACGCCAATGAAAGCCTATATTAAGTAGAAAAAAGAAGCTGTTGTAATTAGAGATTTTAGAGATTGAATATTTCTGTGTTATTATTAATGAACAATAGGAGTTCTTTTATATAAGGATTACAAGATAAAGAGAAAATGAAAGTGTAGATATCCTAATCCAACAGGAAATAGGAAAACTACTAAAACATAATAATGGAAAGATTACATCTACTAAAAAAGGAAAATGGTTTCTTTTTCTCTAAGCTTTGTGGCCGTCTTTCTCTCTCCTGAAGTCGGCTCTCTCTCTCTCTTCTCTCTAGGCTTCGGCTGTCCCTCTATCTTCTAGGTATTGGACCGGTCTTGGACAGGGCCCGGTTAATGGCATTCCACTCCATGATTTATAACACTCCCCCTTGGATGCCATAACCATACAGGATTCGTAGTACGCTTCATGAAGGAAAAAGAGTACAACACGCACTACTCCCCCTGATGTGAACCTTATTGTAGGTTCTACATTCTACGCATCTTGGTGCGTGATATTTCCTGTATGTATAGGATGGGAGTAATCGGCTAGTTTCATTACTGAACGGTAATTAGACCATTTCGACTTCTTAGGTCGTTTCTCATGTCCTTTGACATCGAGTGTCCCGGTAAAGCATATGTGCTAAGCAATATGAACCATATTGTCCTCGGAGATCACTATTTGGTCTTTGCAAATCGTGTTTGCATATGTCCATAATCTAGACATGATCGTCTACTATCAACTGCTCTTTACTTTGGCGATTTATGGTTACTATCGACCATGTATCAATCTGGCCGAATCATGACCGAGTCATAGACCTCGTCTATAAGTGTCCACTACTTGCCTTGTGGAGTTTATACGGCAGCAGACCATTCTGCTATGCCGGATCCTTACTTAGGGGATCTGATGTCGGATTGCAACCTGATGGTTGATCTACTATTCCATAATCAAGGGATAAGGACCGGATGCCTTTTAGCCGATGGGCCGGACGTTTTTAGTCGGAGTGTTGGACGCCTTTAGCCTTAGATGTGTAGTTGTGCAGCCTTTTCTCAATGTCTGTTTGGTTTCTAGTATGATCTCGGATCTATCATCCCATGCACCATTCCTTTCTATCCGAGATCCCTTTATCTTATGGAACTACAATACATTTGTATCCGGTTGATCTTTTGTCTCTACTAGCCCGTGATCAAGAATAAGGGCCGGACGCCTTTTAGCCGATGGGCCAGACGCCTTTAGCCGGGCACCCATATTGATTTATTCTATGCCTCTTTTAGGTTTAGTATAATCACAAGGAATTTCAAATATATGGACTGTATTGGATTGTCTTTTATACAACTCCAAGATCACCAACTTATAATATTTCTCCTTTATTTTTTGGATAGACGGATGCAATCCGTGTACTTGGCCACAATCTGATCACCCATGTTTGGCTCAAGTTTTCTTTATAAATCGTGGGAGAAAGTAACGTCCTTATTGTTTGGCCGTTTTAAAACATGGCCAATGGCCTCTACGGCCAAGGAATGGCCTTTTATGGCCGAGCCATTTATAACATGGTCTTTAGACCATAGTGGTACACGAACTTGTAGTATTGATCATGGGTTTATCCTCTCTCCCCCTCATGACCATACTATAAGGTCGTGGTGCTTGGGACAATTAAGCCTAATGAGTTTCCCTTTGTGTAGATGTTTCACAGCGTGAGATCTTTTACGGGATAACTCTGTGCCTTTTCAATCTTTGCATCGAGTTTAGACTTTAGGATTCCTATCATGCAATATAGTGTAAAATTCCGTGGTGTATCTCAATATGGTCACCACGGTT
>NC_027749.1:34833497-34833866 GCF_000695525.1 Brassica oleracea var. oleracea
ATTGTTTCTATTTAGAAACCATATTATCATAACTCAATGGGTCACATATTATTGGGTGTATCTAATGTTCTTTAGACAATGCCTTAGCCATAGTTTCTTTACTAGGCTCACTATACTACTTTCACGATTTCTTACTTGGATATTATGCCCTTTAGGCAATTCTTTATAAGTAAAAGCATTCATATGTTCAAGTAAGATCAGGCAAGATATAATGAAATCAAAATCAATTCTATTATATATATATATATAAAATCGTGAAACATCAAAGAAAATCATAAAGAAATAAGACAAGTCGTATCGAAAATTTAGTCCTTGAGACAATCAGAAGTCTCAAAGTCCATCTGGTCATTTTTAGCAATGTCGGAATCA
>NC_027749.1:34834204-34849686 GCF_000695525.1 Brassica oleracea var. oleracea
CCGTGTGATCTCTTATTGTTTTGGACGTAATTGCACTTGTTGGGTTCTTTCTTTTCAGCCTCATTAGCTTCCGGTAATGGTGATGTTCCAACAGGTCTAGCTTCACTGTTCTTCATCAGGAGCTCATTGTTTGCCTCGGCCAGAAGCAGGCACGAGATCAGATCAGTATATGTGGCGAAGCCTTTCATTCTGTACTGCTGTTGCAGTATCACATTCGATGAATGGAATGTAGAGTAAGTCTTCTCAAGTAACTCTTCTTCGGTTACTACTTCACCACAAAGTCTCAGCATCGAGACCGTCTTAAATAAGACTGAATTGTACTCATCCACCGACTTATAATCCAAGAATCTGAGATTCTTCCAGTCGTTTCTAGCTTTTGGAAGTAACACCGTTTTCTGGTGATCATATCTATGCTGTAAAGCATCCCAAAGTTATAGTGGATTTTCCATCGTGATGTACTGATCTTTTAGACCTTCAATGAGGTGATGGCGTATAATACTTATAGCCATGTACCGATTCTTATCGGTCTCATTGTTGCCCTTGATGATAGTATCACTAAGTTCCTTTGACCTTAGACTGATCTTTGTATCTAGCGCTCACTGCAAGTAGTTATCTCCGGAGAGATTAAGGGCCGCATAGTCTCTGTTTGAGATTTTCGACATCTGAATCACATCATCATTCAAAATTAAGTCTCACAATGTGATCATGTGGCCGCAAGATAATCAACAAGCTCGGCCACAAACATGTCTTACGCATTTATGAAAACAATCAATCTAAAAACGACCATGGTGTGATCAATTCATCAAGCCACTCGGCCATGCAGTTATATCTAATGCAACCGGTTTCAAGATTGTATAAACTACATGCTGGTCGATTCTGATTTAAACAGTATGAATGCAATCCATATTCAGATTCATATGCATGCAAGTAACTTTAATCAATTCTAGGGTTTCAGTTTAAAACATTAGTAGGATTCGATTTTAAGGTTTCAAGGCCTTTAAGATTTAAACTCTAGGTCAGATTATTTCAATCAATCTAACAAATTTCAAAAAATGCCTCATTGGCCAAGGTATATGCCTTATGGCCAAGTAGGAGCCACACGGCTATTTAGTTCAATTCAATGTCATCCTTAGAGTAATATCTAGGTTCAATTGCAATCAATCAGGTATGATCAAATTCGATTATGAAAGCAATAAGGCCACACGGCCATGAGATGATATAATCAAGATCTTTATCAAGTTTAATTAGGATTTTTTTTAGTTTAAACATGTCAAGCAATACAGATTCGAGTTTAAACAATTCTATCAATATCTCTAGGTGATCAAACAAACAATCAAATTTCAAATTGAACAATTTTAAAATCATTTTTCCAAATTAGGGTTTCAGGGGATTTCAAAAACTTTGAGATCAAGGGAGTTTGATTTGAGATTCAAAATCATTAAGACTTTGATTTTAATTGATCAATGGATCAATCTCGAATTATGGTTTAGGAGATCGGACTTATTCGAGCTCTGATTTACTCTTTAGGGTTTGATCTATTTTTCCTATGACTTTCATCTTTAGAGTTCTGATTTTAGGGTTTCAATCTTTACAAAACAACCATGTTCAATTCATGTTCTCAGAATTAGAATTGCCTTTGTTTTGCAGATTGTAGAAACCCGGACCACCAAGAGAACCTCGAATGGACACGAGATGGGATGAGCTGGAACGGTCGCGTGCTGATGCGAGACGTGTCTGATCGGGATCGGATGGTTTTTGGCGTCTGGTCGCGGATGTCGTCGGACGCGTCTTCTTCTTGAGTTCACGAGCGGGTTGATTGGGAATTCGGGCTGGCTGTGATGTGAACTGGAAATTGAGGTCGTCTAGGATCAGGAACACCTTAGGGCTGCAGCTGATCAGGTGTTTGTAAGCCGGAACGCAAGCAAGAACAATTTGGGGTTTTTTCGGAATTAGGGTTCCAAAAGACCAAGACGGCGCCGTGCATTGTTTCTGCGAATGTGGGCGCGTCTGAGATTGGATCGACGAACGCTTTTCGCTGATGGATTCGTCTCGTCAAGAGCTTCAATTTGATATGTGGCTCGAAGAGAGATCGATTTTAAGTTGCGCCTGTTTTAGGGTTTATGTGTGACGGATTTTACGTTAGGTTTTGTCTCAGGGTTTTTGGAGTCTATCGTGCTGATAACGTGTTGTAATTAGAGAGTTTAGAGACTGAATATTTCTGTATTATTATTAATGAACAATGGGGTTCCTTTATATAAGGATTACAAGATAAAGAGAAAAGGAAAGTGTATATATCATAATCCAAGAAGAAATATGAAAACTACTAAAACATAATAATGGAAAGATTACATCTACTAAGAAAAGGAAAAGGGTTTCTTTTTCTCTAAGCTTTATGGCTGTCTTTCTCTCTCCTGAAGTCGGCTCTCTCTCTCCTCTCTCTAGGCTTCAGCCGTCCCTCTATCTTCTAGGTATTGGGCCGGTCTTGGACCGAACCTGGTTAATGGCAATCCACTCCATGATTTATAACAGAAGTCAGATGAACACGGGATTTATTGAGATGAGCAAACTGTCGGCATGCAAAGAATCTGTAGTGGAATTGGTGTTGAAGATCAGACAGCTGTGCCTTTCCCTGTCTTCACGCCTCTGGTCAGCCTCATAACACCCAAAAGGGAGGATGACATTTTATTAATGGAATGCAACAACAAAAGGATTAGAAAAACCAAAGAGCACAAGATAAAGGAAGATTCTTACTTATCACGAATCTGAAAGAGATTGTATCTGAGCGCTGACCCAACATACATCAATGTGTGCAAGAAGGTTGCAAATGGACCATGATAATGTAACGACCCGGAATTGTCAACCGAATTGGTTTGTTTTTCTTTTAATTAATTTAGAAAAAACCCAATTCAATTTCCTTTTTGGTTTAACCAAACCGTGTATGCAACTATATAAATCATATACATCTCCATCTCCATAAAACCTAGCCGCATACCTTCACGTCTCAAGATTTATCACCTCCTTCCCATCTTTCTCGCTCATCACATGTTTCACTTCTTCTCCATGTGTGCATATGTCTATCATAGAAGCCGAGACGGGACGCACCCATCGTTCACCTCCAAAATCTGATCCACCGCTTGCACCGCGATGCCACCACTGGCTCTTCCCGTCGTCTTGGAGCTATCGCCATGTCAGACAGAGAGACAGCCTCTCCATCAGTGGTCAAACGGACGTGTTGTTGCCTCGCATCGAACTCAAGAGATGTATATATGACGTGAGGAGATGCACAAAGACGGAGCCACCGACTCCCCACCGCGGCACCGATCGGATCCACCGTTGTAAGCTTTGAGCCACAGCCTCTTCATCGACGACCACCGATCTGCTTTGCCATGAACCGTTAGCCACCGGAGAGCTGAGCCGTATCACCGAAGATCTAAACGTTCGAACCGTAGCTATTTCCGAGAAGGTTAATTGTGACATAAGTTGTTTCTTGTGATACAAGAAATATATTTAACGTACACTTTTAACATGTCATACGTAGGAAGAAATCAAAGACCTTATGGGTGATTTTTTTGCCAAGTCATTCTCTGTGAAGCCTAGACGTTTGACGAGGCATATCAGTTCCCGACTATTATCCGATGAATCTCTAATATCTCCTACCAGTGTAGAATTCTTCCTATGTTAGTTTAAATTTCGAATCATGATCCGTCTGTTTGAATTGAGTCTGTTGAGTCCTGATTGGTAATTTGTTCATTCATTGTAAACTGTAATTAGGGATCTAGAGGATTCAACCGTTGATTGGATTGTGTGATGTTAAGCGATGATATATATATACGAGTATACATAGTTATGAGTAGGGACTATGTGTGCGGGCGGGGACTCAGAGATGTCTGGGCTAGCGACGCCACGTTGATTGTGCGGACGGGGGTTCAGAGACGTCTGGGCTAGCGACGCTACTGGTGATGGGTGTGTGGTGTAGAGACTTTTGTACCATCGACGCTACTTGAGCGGGCGGGGGTACAGATACAGACTATACTAGCGACGCTAGGTATTTATATATTCCTCGATGCGGAGTGTATGGACTAGCTATATGCTAACATCGCATTGTTTGTGTTTGTGTATGTGTGATGCTTTAGGCGTCTTGCTTGTTCATGTTAGAGCTAAGCTTCCATAGTGGGAGTTCTATTTACTCAAGTTAGTGGTTTGCGTGTTTAGCAGCCCATACCTCACGTAGTAACGCCCCTGTTAATCTCCCCTCCTTTCTTTCCCCTTTCAGGTGAGACTGACGAGCATGAGTGATTGCTATCATGTTGGTTCTTCGGGAGTTTTATTTCTTTCTTTTTCAGACTTGCAATTTTTATGCCTTTATCGATATTTCAGGATTATTATTTATTATTTTATTTTGGAGGATACGGGTGTTTCAATTTGGTATCAAAGCGGGGTTCCGTCTCGGCTCTGACCCGGGATGGCGATTTGTGGGGACTCGATTTTAATCGGTTAAGACGATTTTCAAAACATTTTTAGGGATTTGGGAATTTTTAAAATAAAAATGAATAGCACCTTTCCGTTCAGTAAATTATTACTCAATTGTCTCTTTTATGCTGATGAGTAAAACCTTTGCCATTCGACCTTAGGCTAACAAGGTTTCAGCCTGATGTTCAACAAATTGATGATGTCAAAGTTTGTTAGATTGTTCAGGTGTCTATCAGTTCTTTCAGTCGTGTTCAGAGATTTTCCGTGAGGGGATATGTGACGTTTCCGCCACCACCTAACTCTAAGCTATCAGTCCACGAGTTTTTGTTACTGGAGCTTATTTGGTATGATGAGAGGTGAGCCATTGGTTGGCATGTGTTATTCTTGTGTATGAGTCAACTGACTATTTTGAAGGTGTGTTCAGTTTGTGAACTCATGGGGATCGCTTTTGGATTGGGGGTGCAACATCTTGCGTTGTGTTTATATTTGAGTTATGCTTGGTTTGGTTTGCCATATTTTGGATGTGTTGATCGTTTCAGAGTGTGTTTAAGTTATGATGATTCAGACAGCTGCATAGATACCCTGGAAGCTATTTGTATTCATCGAGATGTGCCAGTTCTACTTTGTGTTGACGAGTTCATTGGGGATCCAACAGGGTTAGAGTATAACTAGTAGGATGTCATTCTTGAGATGGATTGGTTGTCACGGCATCGAGTAGTGTTGATTTACCAGACGGCAAGAGTGCACATTCCTGGAGCATTGAGAGATTATATCGCCTCCATGTTGCATTATGAGGAGTTATTGGAGAGAGGAGCAAAGGGATTTTTTTGGCAACCATTTCGATGGTTAAGGATGATAGCCAGCATGAGCTGCAGGATATTAGAGATGTTGCAGAGTATGAGGATGTATTTGAGGCCTTAAAATGGCCACCACTAGCCAGAGGATACGCTCATACGATTGAGTAGGAACCACAGACAGCATCAGCTTCACGAGCTCCACACCGTCACCAGCAGAGATGGCTGAGTTGAAAAAGCAGTTGGAGAAACAATTAGATAAAGTTTTCATCTGACGGAGTAGTTCACCCTGGGGAGCATGTATGGAGGACGGGTTTCCATACACGTTATAGACATTATAAGTTTGTGGTGATGTCAATTGGGTTGTCGAATGCACTGGCAGCATTCAGAGAACGTATGAATGATGTCTTTAGTGCGCACTTGGACAAGTGCGCGATTGTCTTCATCGACGACATCATGATTTATTCTCGGAGCAGAGAGGAGCATGTGGAGCATTTACGGATTGTGTTAGGTGATCTTGGAAAGTATTAGTTTTTGCTATCTGAGTAAGTGTAGTTTGTCCCAGAGGAAAAACAAATTGGATTTTTGGGTCATGTGGTTTTGGAAGCAGGAGTTGCTGTAGATTATGAATATATTACTTCATTTTTCAGAGAGGTCGACACCTAAGAGGTACAGAGATTTTGTGTTACAATCAATGGCTTAGCGTGAAAATGGATGTAGCTACATTGTGTCGCAGTGTCAGACATGTCAGATTGTTATGGTTGGGTATCAAGTACCTAGTTGGTTATTGCAGAACCTGATTTTGCCAGAGTGAGAATGGAATATGGTGACTATGGATTTTGTAACTACACGACCGACCACCTCAGGTGGGAAGAATGATATATGGATGATCATGGATAGACTCACCAAGTTATCTCATTTCTTAGCGATTAAGAAGACGGACACAGTTGATCAGTTGGTTCAGATATACATCAGAAAGATTGTGAGGTTACCTGGAGTTCTCGTCAACATTGTATACATCAAGATGCAAAAGTTCTCATCGGCATTTTGGAAAGCCTTTCAGAAGGCACTTGGGACAACGATTCACATGATTACAACCTATCCTACGCAGATGGGCAGCTAGAGATGACTATTCAGACTTTAAAGATATCTTCAGGACTTGTGTTTTTGATTGAGAAGGGAGTTGTGAAAAGTATCTACCTTTACCAGAGTTTGCCACAACAATAGTTACCATTCGAGTATGAGATGTCACCATATGAGGCACTTTATGGTAAGGCTTCTCGTACACCACTTTGTTGGACATAAGTGGGGGAGAGACGAGACTTAGAATCAGCAATGGTTCAGAAGACGGTAGAGCAAGTTGAGAGGCTCAAGGCTCGGCTTAAGGAAGTCCATGATCGTCAGAAGAGTTATGCAGATAAGCGCTAGAAAGATTTAAAGATTCAGGTGGGAGACTTATTATACCTGAAAATGAGGACATTTCAGGGAGGATCTAGAACTCGGAAGCTAAAGAAGCCTAAGCCGAGTATATGGGACTGTACCTCATTGTGGAGCGGATTAGAGCAGTGGCTTATAGATTGCAGTTATCAGGTTGTGAGAGTTTCAAGGTGTAATCCATATGACAGTTTGAGGAAGGGTGGGAGAGAGCCAAAGCTCTTTTTGCAGCAGCCGCCAAGTGCTCATGGTAAAAAAAAATTGTATCTAGCAAGCCAGTTAAGATTATGGACCGCCAAGTGAACGCGGTTCAGGGAATAATGACTATATTAGTCAAAGTTTGTTGGGAAAGAGACAGGATCTTGGAGGTGACCTGAGGGAACCAAGACTCAGATGAGGATTGAGTATCCAGGAATTTTTTTTTTTTTTTCAGGTTGATATTGGACAGCCGGTTCATGATTTAAATTCGGGGACAAATTTCTCACAAGTGGGGAAGAATTGTAAGACCCGGAATTGTCAACCGAATTGGTTTGTTTTTCTTTTAATTAATTTACAAAAAAAAACCAATTCAATTTCCTTTTTGGTTTTACCAAACCGTGTATGCAACTATATAGATCGTATACATCTCCATCTCCATAAAACCCAGCCGTATACATTCATGTCTCAATTAATCACCTCCTTCCCATCATTCTCGCTCATCACATGTTTCACTTCTTCTCCATGTGTGCATATTTCTATCATAGAAGCCGAGACGGGACGCACCCATCGCTCACCTCCAAACTTTGATCCACCGCTTGCACCCGGATGCCACCACCGGCTCTTCCCGTCGTCTTGGAGCTATCGCCATGTCAGAGAGAGAGACAGCCTCGCCATCAGTGGTCAAACAGACGTGTTGTTGCCTCGCATCGAACTGAAGAGATGTATATATGACGTGAGAAGGAGATGCACAAAGACGGAGCCACCGTCTCACCACCGCGGCACCGATCAGATGCACCGTTGTAAGCCTTGAGCCACAGCCTCTTCATCGACGACCACCGATCTGCTTTGCCCTGAACCGTTAGCCACCGGAGAGCTACGCCGTGTCACCAAAGATCTAGACGTTCGAACCGTAGCTATTTCCGAGAAGGTTAATTGTGACATAAGTTGTTTCTTTTGATACAAGAAATATATTTAACGTACACTTTTAACATGGCATGCGTAGGAAGGAATCAAAGACCTTATGGGTGATTTGTTTGCCAAGTCATTCTCTCTGAAGCCTAGACGTTTGACGAGGCATATCAGTTCCCGAGTATTATCCGATGAATCTCTAATATTGGCTAAGGTGAGGGTCTATTCCGTAAATCCCGTACCACTGTAGAATTCTTCATATATTAGTTTAGATTTCGAATCATGATCTGTTTGTTTGAATTGAGTCTGTTGAGTCATGATTGGTAATTAGTTCATTCATTGTAAACCAGAATTAAGGGTCTAGAAAATTCAACCGTTGATTGGATTGTGTGATGTTAAGCGATGATATACATATATATACGAGTATGTATAGCTATGAGTAGGGACTATGTGCGCGGGCGGGGACTCAGAGAAGTCTGGGCTAGCGACGCTACTATGCTTATGCGGGCGGGGGTGCAGAGACGTCTGGGCTAGCGACGCTACTGGTGATGGGCATGCAGAGACGTTTGTACCATCGACGCTACTTGAGCGGGCGGGGGTACAGAGACAGACTGTACTAGCGACGCTACGCATTTATATATCCGTATGAGGAGATGCGGGGTGTATGGACTAGCTTTATGCTATCATCGGATTGTTTGTGTTTGTGTATGTGTGATGCTTTAGGTGTTTTGCTTGTTCATGTTAGAGCTAAACTTCCATAGTGGGAGTTCCATTTACTCAAGTCAGTGGTTTGCGTGTTTAGCATCCCATACCTCACGGAGTAACTTCCCTGTTACTCACCCCTCCTTTCGTTCTCCTTTAACGTGAGACTGACGAGCATTAGTGACTGCTATCCGACTGGTGCTTTGGGAGTTTTATTTCTTTTCTCAGACTTGCGGTTTTTATGCTTTTATCGATATTTCAGAATTATTATTTATTATGTTATTTGGGAGGATACGGGTGTTTCAGATAAAGTCCTCATTCATTGGGTGAATGGTCTCACCTTGCTGGAAACAAAGGCGAAAGGAGAACAAAGAAACAAAGACAAGAGTATAGTTCATAGAAGATAAACATTACTTTATGCATTAGCAGCAGAACCTTGGATACGTTTCCAGAAAGATCAGTCTGCCCAGAAGCTTTTAGAGCCCTTTTTGTAGTTGTTTTCTTAGATCATTCTTTTCTTATTGGCCTTTTTGCCATCTTCTTCTTAATTTATTTGGTATAAAAGATCTGATACGGCTGGCCAGTAGCCACCATCGAAATATGGGAGCCTAGATTCCGTAACCATAGCTCTACATTCATAAATTTGCATAAAAACGTGGTCATATATTTTTATAGTTTCTGTAACAGTGCCTTCCTTTGAAGCTTTTTCATCATTGCTGAGTGATTGCAAAGAACGACATGCACAATTGGATCATGTAAGTGATTTTTCTTGCAAAAACTTATGAAGTTTATCCCAAAAGCATAAGTTTATCAGATATTGGCATCTTCTGAATTTCTTGATGACATTGACAGTATATGATAAAATCATTGCCCTTGAGTGGAGGACAAGCCCATATGTAGCAGCTCGTGAAACCACGCAACTTGCAATATTCTGGGTAACCGATTTAAGCAAAGGAGAAAATCATACCCTTAATCCTCCATAGAAATTACAATAAAAAGCAGATATTGATGACCAAAGTTAGAGAATACCAGAAGTGTATGGACATTGTACAGTCAGAAAGAAGTTGTGGTTGCTTCGGGTAATGTTAATGGTCGCCGGCATTACCTGCTCGTCGACGGACAACATGTCAACCCTATAATTCGCTTCCTTTCTTCACATGACGGGACTCCAAAACCTCAGGCAGCCATTCCCGGTAAGAGGTTTTATGGGGATTATAATGACTGAGGAGGAGAAACTGATGAATCTGATAGAATCGAGCAACTTTATTTATAGGTCGAAATGCTGGCCATTGAGCAACGAGAAGGTGAATTGAATGAGACCTAGTGGGAGAAGTGGGTCGGTGGTTTTTAAGCTGTGTAAATTCCTTCGCTTTAGTGTAGCCTACGACGGTTACGCCTCTGCGTCTTCGGAGTGATTCGCTGGACATAGATCGACACTACATGCGCGACCTCGTGGAGGCAGAGATAAAGAAGAAGTGTGGATTTTTTTTTCATTAAACCATTTGGGCTTCCATCACAGATATTTGGTGGCCGCCCAACTGTATGAAGACATACACATGTTTTTGAGACTTGGAGATTTTCCCAAAACACATAAAATCTTTTCGAAACTAGAAGTATGTCCTAACAGCCTATGTCACGAAAATAAATGCAAGAGATGATTAATTAGGAGTTTTCGGGTGTCAAAAAATATCCTATGCATTTCTGATGTGGTACAATGAGAGGGGCTAAATTCCATTTTATTAGTATAGACTATGGACGGGCATAGCCTCCGCGCAAGCGCGGAGCCGGATACGTTGTTGATGTGTTGTATAGTTTTGTGTACGGGATTTTGTCGTTTGTTTTTTTTTTTGAATTTTTGTTTTTGTATATTGTCTATAAGTGATAAAATAAACATTGGAAGGCACGTAGCTTGATTAGGTTGAAATAAGAATGACCGGCAAATTCATATGTGTTGATATTTTCATATCTTAAAGTATTAGCGCTTTCATGTTCAAAAGCTGAGGTTTATGGAGTTGGTTAGTGTTTAGTTAGGTAGTTGTTAGTATATAAATTAAAAAATGTGTAAGGAAAATGGTATAAAATTTTGTTCTTAAAAAATTAACAATAACAATGTATCCGAACAATAAATTAAAATATTTTATATTTTCCCAAAATTAATTTCAGAAATATAGAATTGTAATAAAATGTATGTTTAAACATTAATAACTATAGAAATTTATAAAATTATATAGTTACAAAATCATTTATTTTTTTGAATTCTTACTGAAATTTGTTAAAAATAATTTGGGGTGGACAAAAAAAGTCTGAAATAGGTGGACCAAATATATAAATTTTGTTATAGTTATGGCCCAATATAGTAATAAAGTAAAACCTGGGTTTTAAAATATTTTCCTTCAGAAGAACTCGGCCTTGAATCTGTAGTTTTGTCTGCTTCTGAGAAAACTCCTATTTTTTCCGTTGTCGGGAAAGTCGACACAATTTTCTTCCTGTCAGTACTTGAGTTTTTAGTTTGCGAGATTGAAAAATGATAATTATTTTACAGCCTTATTGATGATAGATTTGCTTACACCAGCTCCGTCTTCCTCCGGTGTAGTCGTTGATCTTCGGCGGTTTCGTCAGCGTCGGAAGTTAGACCTGCAAGAGAGAGGGTTTGAATATGTTAATTTGCTTGGTTGTTTTGTTATTCGTTTGGTCGGTTATATGTGAACTGAAACCATGGCTTGTGATTTATGATTTGATATTTTATTTGTTAACATACCGATTGATTGTGGCAGGCCATTGTAGGCCTTATTGTACACGATGCTGGCTATCGTCCTACTCCCATCCCCATTTCTTCTCATGTTTAAAATCTTGAGGCCCTTGGTTGTAGTGACTCTTGACAGTGCCATGTATAGGTGACCATGGCTGAAGACTAGTTTAGACAAGTATAGAACAATGTTTGACAAAGTTTGTCCTTGACTTTTATTTACCGCCATTGCATAACAAACTCGGATTAGAAACTGGCGTCGTTTCAAGGTGAATGGGTGGTTGGATTCTGGTGGTGACAATATGATCCGTGGTAGCAGGATAGGATCCGTCTTGGTTGTTGTTGTAAGCATTTTAGTTTTAATAACCTGACCGGAGATAGCTACGCGCGGGATTTTGTATAGTTCGACAAAAAAAAATTGATATTTGTTTGTTCTTGTTTTGTTTGGAACAGTGTTTTGAATGATTATTAGTGGGGCTTATGGTCTGTTTCTTTTTAAGTGGCCCGTTGGATCGCATTATAAGTTTAATGTTTCGGTCTTTTGTTTGCAGTTGCTTGCTGTTGAAGAAGTCTTTCTTACTTACCTTATTATAAGATTGGGCCTATTTTAAGTAAATTGGAGTTGGGGTTTCTTAATATATACGTGGAGTCCAGTGTCGCGGCGTTTAAGTTCAAGTGTGGCAGTACTATGAAAAGTGAAGTTAGGTGGTTACATTCTACGGACTGATGTTTAATGCTTCATGTATTCGGAATCCAAACAGGCTTTTTGTTGTAACACTTTTTTGTAACACTGGTATACAAGCAGGTTGGTCCTCCATTTTAACAGCCTCATTATTGTAGTTTCTCATTTGTGTGATAAATGAGGAGATATCAGCTTGGTTATGGCTAGCTTGTTTAAAATCGTGATTATTGCTTTTTGATATTTTAATGCCCCATCAGAAGTTTTTACTGTTGTACGTTGGGTATGTGACAGTGTAGATTTAGTTAAAATGGGCTTGTATTTGAGTTTTTGTTAACTATGGTCATGGTTTTACAATGTGGCATGCAGTTCCGTGTTCTGGTTCAACCGGTCGTCTGGTTCAATAAGCAGCATATAGTGTTCTCTAGAGTGGAGTGAGCTTTTTTTTAGGCTTCTCGTAACAGTAAGTTTATTTTTATTTGGGATCAAATAAGTTTTGGCTCGCCTGTGTTTTTTTGTCAAAGTAAAAATCAGTTCAAAATGGCTATCAGTTAGTACAGATTAGTTATGATCATAAGGTTTGTAGCTATCGACGTATCAAAGAGAAGACGGCTAATAGAAGGCTTGTCTCAATAATAACCGTCCACACCCACCCGTTCTAATTTTTGGTGAAGTAGGCCTCTCTGGGTACTTCCATTTTTTCGCACCATCAGTGCTTGGATAAATATAAACATTTCCGTGAAATGTAATACACCTAGTAATAATAAATATAAAAACAAATGTCAAGTCAAAAATGTTAAAAATTGTTAGCCTGTAGAAAATATACTAATAAATATATCTTATCACCTTACAGGAAAAAAATATACTAATAAATATTAAAACAAACCGAAGTAAATAATACAACGCTTAAATTAATCATTTATACAATCAAACTACTATATTGATGACTACGCGAGAGTATTAAATTATTAATTGAGCAGATCAGTCTGCGACGACAAAAGTGGGGGCCCCTTGGTGCGAGATCGAGCTAATGTCAAATGGTATCACCAGTGGGGAGCAATGCACTTTGAACTTGGAATTCGATCATACAATTTTCATGGAATATACCGCAGTTAAAAGTTTTATCTTAGTAAAAAGGTAAATATAATCATCATCACTTTTAATATTAGGGCTTTTCTTTTCGTTGACGCGGTCGATTCGGCGGCTACAAAACAGGAAGGAAATCTTATAATTAACGCCATCGTTTTTAAGTTTGTGTAGCCGGCTTTATAAGAACATCCGCGTTCTCCAACTTTCTTGTCGCCGGAATTTATGGCGTCATGCAAGTCTCCAATTTTTTATCGCCGCGTTTTGGATTTTTTATTTTAGCAACAGTAAAGAAAAGATGAATTTACAGTGTAGTGTATTTTTTGTGCCGCCGAAGGCTGCGTCTGCGTCAACGAAAAGAAGAGCCCTATTATAGAAATAGAAGTCATTGTTCTCAAAACTGAGGAATCATAATTATATATATGAAATCTATATTATAATAGTTGAGTTTATGCTCAATCTAAAAGTGTCCACGTCAACAACTCCTTCATTAGTGTGGGTCCCACAACTTCTGAGCATTGAAACGTAAAATCAAAAATATATTACCATAGTAGAAAAATGTACATACATTTTCTCTCCATTCCCTCTCTCGAGACCAAACTTCATCTTTCTCCTCCGCCTCTTCACCGCCGGCGTATGTGTCGTGTAGTTGGGAGGGCTTTGCTTCCTTTACTTTGTTTTCGTAAAGGGCTTTATCGTTGTTCTTGGATTCAAGCTAGGTGTCGGAAGTTCGCTCTCTTGGCCGTAGAGGTGAGGAAGAAGCGAAGCGGCGTGGCGGAGAAATAGACGACACTGGATCTCAGATCTCGGCTTCTCTGGCTAAGATCCCGTTCGAGGACGACGGGGGAGATGAGATGTCGACGGTTTCTAGGGTTGATGCGGAACGGGGCTTGACGGAGCTCCGGTTTGTGTCGGGCTGGGTTTGGAGGGTACAAAGTGGTTTCAAGCGGACCAGCTGTAAACGTTTGTCCTGGCGTCTTAGGAGCTCCGGTGATGTCGTGGATGACTTCTTTGGGTCGCGGCGACCCCGACGTCCTAAGGAGTGACCGCTGGAGTGGTGTTGATCGAAAGGAGATGTCAACTCACGGTGGTTTCAAGCAGAGCAGCTGTAGACGTTTGTCCTGGCGTCTTAGGAGCTCCAGTGATGTCGCCCGATGACTTCTTCGGGTTGCGCCCCTCGACGTCCTAAGGAGTGGCCGCCGGAGTGGTGTTGATTGAACGAAGATCTCGACTTAACCGTCATTCAAGTCAAGGCGGCAGGGTTGCTGGAGGAGGAATGCCAAATTCAAAGAGAAGAGATGCAACCCAACGAATCTCAGCAGAAGTGTTAGCAACAGATCGATACTCAGCCTCAGTAGACAATCTTGCCACACTAGTTTGCTTTTTAGCTGACCATGAAACAGGATGTTGGCCAAGGAACACTATATAGAGGCGCCTGTGGAGGTGTAATCCTCGCGGTTTCCAGCCCAATATGCATCGGAGTAATCATGAAGAGACAGTGAGTTGGAGTGCTTGAAGACGAGGCCAGTTGTGATTGTGCCAGCTAGATAACTGAGAACTCTTTTCACTGCTTCCAAGTGTGTCGTTGTTGGCTAGTGCATGAATTGGGAAAGTTTGCTGACAGAAAATGTGATGTATGGTCTAGTAAGTGACAGATATTGAAGTCCACCAACAACAGTTATGTATTCACTGCTATCAGACAGAGGTGTGCCATCTTCGAGTGTTAAAGGTGACGTTGACCACATGGGAGTAGCTGTGGGTTTTGCACCAGCCATGCGTGTACGATGAAGCAGGTCCAAGATGTATTTTCTCTGTGAGAGGACAACCCCAGACGACGAGCAAGTGACTTCGATGCCCAAGAAGTAGGAGAGATCACCAAGGTCTTTTAGAGCAAATCTTTTTGAGATCAGATCAATGAAGTCGCGAACAGTAGAGGGAAAGCTTCCAGTGATGATTATGTCATCGACATAAACAAGAAGATACGTTGTGACTCCTTGATCGTAGAAGAAGAAGAGAGAAGCATCCGCTAAGGAGTTGCGAAAGCCAGAGTTAAGTAAGAACCGTTTGAGCTCATTGTACCAAAAGCGAGGAGCCTGCTTGAGGCCATAGATTGGTTTCTTGAGTTTGCAGACATAGTGATGTGCCTCGGTTCGTGGATCAGTCCATTGGAGCCAACCAGCATGGAGATCAGGACGTTCTGAACAATTTGACCGAGGTTCGTTCATCTGACCGTACCAGACACACTGACCGAGATGTTCCGAGTGCGTCCCGATTGGAGCTTTGGCTGGAACCACGACCAGACGACCGATTTCCCTGTACTGAAGCTCGTCTTCCCCGACAAACTCGACATTCTAAGACCCACGGTCGAGCCAGACTTAGCTTGGGTGGTGAAGAAATCGAAGATGAACATGCATTCTCATCCGGACAGTCCCGCAAGCGTTCTTATCTTTACCCCGTGCATCCA
>NC_027749.1:34849887-34866779 GCF_000695525.1 Brassica oleracea var. oleracea
TTATATGTAGTCCCTTTGATGAATAAAAGCAGTTCAGTTTTGGTTGTTTATTTTCGATTCTTCTTTTCTCTGAGTGAGAGAGAGAGTTCTTAACTAGTTCATCGGTTTGAACCGGCTTGTTGATTTGGTGGTCAGCCAATCATCTTGGTGTGTCGTTTGGTGGTTAGCCAACACACTACATTCGTTCTTAGGTGGTTAGCCTTAGATCGTGGGTATTTCAAGAGCCATTCCGCATCTCTTGACGATCCGTTCAATCCATCTCAGTTCCAGAAGTGCTATTTGCCTTCTCGGTTCATATCCAACACCCAGCTAAAGTGATCCTCCTATCTTAGGGTTCTTCACATAGTCCGGGTGATCCTTGTCCACAAAGCTTGTTGCATATAGACATCTTCTTTAGGGATCCTTGTAGAAATGCATTATTAATATCCAGTTGTCTGAGGGACCAGTCTCGAGTGGTTCCAACGCTGATTATGATGCGGATCGTCGGGGCTTTAACCACATGACTGAATGTCTCATGGAAGTCAATGCCTGGACGCTGGAGAAATCCTTTTGCAACAAGTTTGTCAATGGTGCCATCTGGGAGAAACTTAGTTCGAAATAACCATTTGCAGCCGACAAAATTTTGCTCAGGTGACTGGAGGTACGAGTTCAAAGGTTTCGTACGCAGGAAGTTGTTGAACTCAGTGCTTACTGAGTCACGCCAGAGAGGATCAGCCAGTGGTTGAGCCACTGTGTGAGGATCAAGACTCGCAAGCACTAGGTGGACAGAGTACATGTACTTCGGGTTCCGTTTGATCTGGTAGCATGAGCGGGAATACTCATGATCCCCTCTGATTTTTTTATTCCCCAAGGTATAGGGAATTTCACCATCTGGTGAAGAGTCGTAGGGACGGCTCCAATGCCGTGAATCTAGGGCCATCCCAGAATCATGTTGTAAGATGATTCACAGTCAACGACAAGGAACTTGGTTGACATGTTAATCCCTTCAGTGTACACCGGGAGGGTCGATTCTCTAGCGGTCTTCTTGACTTCTCCGCTGAATCCTATGAGTGGGGTTATTCTCCGTGTTAGAGCGCTTTCTTCCATCCCCAGATCCTTATATGCGGCTTGGAAGATAATGTTGCCGGAGCTTCCATTATCTACCAGTATCCTTTTTACCTTGCAATTCCCTACAGTGAGTGATATGACTAGGGCGTCATGATGTGGGGTTAGAACCCTTTCTTGCTCCTTGGCCGTGAAGCTTATTTCGTCCGTACCTAGGAGCAGGCGTTTTGGCTTGGCTGCTTCTAGGCCGTGCTTGGTGTTCAAAGTGCTCTTCTTTACGGCTGCGTGGCTTATACCGCTGATTTCTGAGCCTCCTGATATGACATGGATTACTCAGTCCGGTCGAGGTGGTGAGGCGGGAGCAGCTTCAGTGGGCTTCCCCGTCGTCCCTTTGCTTAGATGGCTCTGGGCCTTTTCCGAAAGGAACTCCCTAAGGTGTCCTTTCTTAAGCAATTCATTGACCTCGATCCTTAGTGCGACGCAGTCCTCTGTTTTGTGATCGTGGTCGCGGTGGAAGTCGCACCAAAGACCATGGTTCCAGAAAGAATCGGGTGCTTTCATCTTCTGAGGCCACTTGACTTGTTGGCCCATCTACCTCAGAACATTGATCAACTCCGGCCTTGAGATGGAGAGGTGAGAGATGTATGGCCACGTGGACGCTACCATCCCTTCTGCCTTCTCGATCGGCCGGTTCTGGTAACTGCCTCGGCTTGTGTTCCCATAATCCCTGGTTGGTCTTGGAGAGGGTCTCTCATCTCGCTCGGTTCGGTCTGGCCTGACCGCCTTGGGGTCTTGTTTTAGCTGCGCCTTAGCGCGACTGGCGACATCTTCTTCCCATTTTACATGTGCCCAGGCTCGGGATATCACGTCTTCCAAGGCCATGCACTGGTATTTGGTCACCTCCTTATAGAGGTCCTCCTCGGGGAGAGCAAGCCTCTCTTGAAGGCAGAGATTGCAGTGGGGATGTTACATCCGAGAATGGCAACTTTCTCTTGATTGAAGCAGGCTGTGTAGCCCCGCAGGGGTTCAGCACAATGCTGGAGAATTTCGTATAGACCGTCAGAGGTTTTCTCCAGGTCTCTCTTGCTGGCGAATTGCTCCACGAACTTGTCAATGAGGATAGCAAAGGAGGATATGGACCTGGAGGGTAGGTTGATGTACCATTGCAAGGCGGGTCCGATAAGGGTTGAGCCGAATCCCTTGCACATGGTAGCTTCGCGCGACTCCTTTGGGAGTGGTATAGCGAGCATCCTTTGTCGGTATTGGGTGACATGATCGTCAGGATCGCGAATACCTTCATACGCTTTTATGCTGGGAATGGAGAATTTCCTGGGCATCTCGATCAGGGTGATCTCATCCGTGAAAGGAGTGTCGGAGTAGGAGTCAGGGTTGCTTTTCCGGATGGGGGAGCTCCCCTTGGGAGCCTTTCTACCATAGATTGCATGGCGTCGAGCCTCTTGGAGAACATCTGCTCTAGGTAAGCAGCCATAGGAGACTCTGTCTTTTCTACTCCCTCGGATGCTTCCTTGTCGGGTTCCGGTTTAGATTCGCTGTCTTCTACGTCGTAGATCCGAGCACCCTTAGTCTTCTCGCGCATTGCTGCGTCTCCTTGCGACGTCGTAGGCGGGAGATTCGCGTCTGTTCTAGAGTTAGGTTTCTCCAGAGTCAGCATGGATCGGATCTGAGTCCAGAATCGATGCTTCTTGTTACTTGCTGTGTTGAGGGCTTGGTTTTTGTCTTGGAGGGTTAGGTTCTCCGATTCGAGCTGGCTGAGCTTCTCGGCGCTCTGCTCCAGTTGCTTGGAATTCTCGTCGAGCTTCTCCTTCACTTCTGGACTAATGAGGAGAGCTCGGGATTCTCCACAACCTCTTCTCGCGCTTTGTGCAGCTCGGTTACTTGATTTTGTAGACCATCGAGTTGCCTTTGGAGCTCGGCTTCTCTCTGGGTAGCTTCTGGTAGCTCGTTCTGCTCATCCACCGCCATTATTACGTAATTTAGATTACTCCCCTCCTTCTAGCGCCAAACTGTTAGGAGATTTTTGTGCAGGATCTTTGTGAGTACCACAGAACGATGGACAAGCCTGGTTTTTATATTAATTTGCAAGTAATAAGATTGAAGGAGACATTTTATTAGATCAAAGAGCTGGAACTACAATATATTGGTGTATGAACCCTAGTTCTAGCCGCCTAGCTCTAGTCTCTAAGTCTCGAAGAGTCCATCCCTTGTTTTAGGGTTTAGGCTCCCCTTATATAGTTGTCCTGAGGTCGGCCTTAGTCGGTTTGATCAGGTTAAACTCTTCCATATTCGGAAATATGGAAAGTTCTCCATATCAGAAGCTTTCCTTTTCTCGGAGGAATGGGTGGTCCTTGGGACCGGACCCGGAGTGCTTCCTAGCGGGGACCCGGGGCATCTCCTAGTGGGGACCCAGAGGCCGGTGTCCTGCCTGGGGTCTAAAGGAATTCAATACCTGAGTATTTTACCCCAACACCTAGAACGGCCCTGCATTCACGGCATGAGAGCCGTCCCTTTGACTCTTCACCAGATGGTGAAATTACCTACACCCAGGGCATAAGAGAAATTAGAGGAGATCAGGAGTATTCCCGCTCCGGCTACCAGACTACTTTGAAGGTAAAGACTAAGGTCTTATAGCAATTACAGAAAAAACCTCGAGGTCATCATACCGAGGAACCGGAGGTCGAAGAGATGGACGACGTGCCATTGATCGAAGGGGACCAGACCCGACATCTCAAAGTCGGTTCCCAGCTGACTGAGGGACTAAGGAGGAGATTAATAGACTACCTCAGGTCTAACTCCGATTGCTTCGCTTGGTCCCACATAGACATGCCCGAGATTGATCCAGATATCATCATGCACAAGCTGCAAGTGGAACCCCTACATCAACCCGTCAGACAAAAGAGGAAGAAGTTTGCCCCCGAAAGGGATGCAATCATGATATCACTCAAATTACCCTAAGGAGTGATTTATACTCTCTCAAATAAGAGGTCGAGTTGTAGTACTTAGGGATTGAATTCACAGGGAGCTAGGGAACCTAATGGATCTAATATGATTTGTTAAGTAGGAAGTTTTAAAGATTTAAAATGTAAATTTACAGTTTTGGTTGAGCAAGTAATTGCTCGATTGATTGGTTGAGGTTTAGGTGCTTAAAAGGAAATAGCTAGACTTAGGGTTTCTATTCAGAAAACTTGGAATTATAATCCTACAGATGCCTAATGAGTTGCATGCATGATAATGTAAAGCTCAACTATCAATTCAACAAGTCCATCAGCCATCGCATGTTTGAACTTGTCTATTAACTAGATTTAATGACCCAAACAAATCTGTTTGATCAATAGCAGTGTCGATCGATGATCCTATAGGGATATCGATAGATACACCTTTTGCCCCGTCGATCGATTATCCAATATGAATATCGATCGACACGCTTCTAGTTAAGCTTTATGCGCGGGTTGAATAATGCTTACTAAGCTCACTAGATCAGCTCTCGCATTACTCTTAGGAAAAAACTTAGCTAAGTTAGAATGTTTTTAGGATGAGAATTAAGCTCTCGCTTTTATCTATCAATACTAGGTCAAGTTCTAGGTAGCTAATCTAGAAACAGGCATTAATGAACAATCCTAATGACAATTACCACAACTCAGCAATCTATAGTTGGGGCTAATCCCTCATAACCTATTTAAACCCTAAATCTAACAGTGGAACTACTCAGACATGGCCAAGCAATTCATGAAAGTAATTAGGTTAGAAAACTTCATAGAATAGTAAAATAGATATTAATGGAGTTCCAATCACAAATTATAACTTTGGATCTTCTTTCCAATCTATCACAATCCTTAAACCTTTTGCTGAAAGTAATAAAACTAAAAACACAGAAAATCACACTTTGCCTCTAACATGGTAGCAAAGCTTATATAGTTAGGTTAAAACTTGTCAGGGGTAATCTTGTAAATTGGTGAAGACTTGGGCTTCAAGTCGGCTGTGACCAAATGGGCTTTCTGTGCGTTTCGCTGTCGATCGATGTTCAGGTGTGAACATCGATCGATATTCCTCCTCCAATATCGGCCGATGGTCGAGCTCGATGATCATCACGGGTGCTTGCTCCAAATATTTCAAAAATGCTCCAAAATCATCACTTATCTCCAAATCACTTCTGATCTTATAAATATAATAAATAGACTCTATAATATAATAATAGATAGTGAAAACACATATAAACCATTGATGAAAATGGGTCAAATCCATGGTCTATCAAATCATCAACGACGAAGTCAAAAGCCTACTCGGCAAAGGGTTCATTCGCGAGGTACAATACCCGGAGTGGCTAGCCAACGTGGTCGTAGTCAAGAAGAAGAACGGGAAATGGAGAGTCTGCATAGACTTCACAGACCTTAATAAGTCCTGCCCAAAGGAGCCCTTTCCTCTGCCTCACATCGGCAACCTGATCGATGCCACAGCCGCGCATCAGCTGATGAGTTTCATGGACGCGTTCTCTGGCTAAAATCAGATACTCATGCATCCGGAAGACCAGGAAAAGACATCCTTCATGACATCCAGAGGGCTCTATTGCTACAAAGTCATGCCTTTTGGCTTAAAGAACGCATGATTAACCTACCAAATGCTGGTGAACATGATGTTTGCGATCAGATAGGGCGGACCATGGAGGTCTACATCGACGACATGCTGGTCAAATCTCTTGAGGCCGAAGACCACATATCTCTCCTACAGCAAGCCTTCTCCACTCTCCGGAAGTATAACATGAAGCTCAATCCAGCTAAATGCTCATTTGGGGCCAGTTCCGGCAAGTTCCTCAGGTACATTATAACCCACCGGGGAATTGAAGCCAATCCGAAGCAAATCAGGGCCATTCACTCAATTCCTTCCCCGAAGAACGTCAAAGAGGTCCAAAAGCTAACAGGAAGAATGGCAGCCTTGAGCAGGTTCAACTCCAGGTTCTCCGACAAGTCTCACGCCTTCTTTGGGACCCTCAAAAGCCCAAAGGACTTTCAGTGGACAAAGAGTGCGAATCCGCTCTCCATGAACTCAAGGCTTATCTCACCAGTCCTCCTCTCCTAACCAAGCCACTGCTCGGCGAGGTCATGTTGCTATATCTAGCGGTCTCGGAGCATGCTGTAAGCGCTGTCCTAGTGCGCGAGGAAGGAAATAAGTACCTACCAATCTACTACGTGAGTACGGCTCTCCTGGATGCAGAGACCCACTACAACCAACTGGAGAAGCTGGCCTTAGCTCTGATAGTCGCTGCCCGTAAGCTGCTGCCCTATTTCCAGGCTCACCCAATCTAGTTCGTCACTTCCTTCCCCATAAAATTGGTCCTCCACGAGCCTAAAGTCTCTGGACGCCAAGCGAAATGGGCTGTGGAACTAGGGGAATACGATGTGATTTTTGAACAGCTACAACTATAAAGTCACAGGTTCTGGCAGACTTTGTGGCCGAATTCACCCCTACCTTTCTCCTAGCTCTGGAGCAAGAAGTACGCCTCCGAAGCGAAACCAAAGAAGAGGGAGAATGGGTCATGCATGTTGATAGATCCAGCAATGTCAGAGGAGCCGGAGTAGGAATAGTGCTTACCTCGCCAACAGTGAATACAGCCTCAAGGGCCGTGAGGTGCAACTTCAACGGAACAACAATGAGAGCAAGTACGAGGCCTTAATCGCAGGGCTAACACTCGCCCATCAAATGGGGGCAGAAAACATCCAGTTCTTCAGCGACTCCCAGCTGATAATCAACCAGGTGCAGGGAGAATACCAAGCAAAGGACGATAGCATGATCCAGTACCTGGCGGTCGCCCAGCTACTCATCAAGATATTCAAGAGTTGCAAGCTCACACAAATTCCCAGGGAGCAGAATTCGCAAGCCGATGCCTTGGCTAATCTAGAGTCCACCCTCGAAACAAACAGCCAGATGAGCATCCCCTTGTTTGTGCTTCAATGGCCAGCCACCCTGGAGGAACCACAATCCGAAGAGATCTCCGCTATCGAAGAGGACGATGTTGGGGTCAAAATTGGTTATGACGAAATCAACGTCGGAAAAGACGTCCGAGAAAGCTTTTTCTTCATTAAAAATGAAGTCGGGAAAGAACGGAAAAAAATATCAAGGGCTAGTTCGTCGAAACAAAAAAACTCGATCATCGAAACATGGATTCAGCTTGGCCGTTCGCCGAGCTGGACCCAAGATAGATTCAGCTCGGCCGTTCGCCGAGCTGGACCAGTCTAGTTCGGCGAATGGCTGAGCTGGACTCAAGACGGATTCAGCTTGGCCGTTCGCCGAGCTGGACCAGTCCAGTTCGGCGAACGTCCAGTTCGGCGAACGGCCGAGCTGGACCCAAGACGGATTCAGCTCGGCTGTTAGCCGAGCTGTACCAGTCTAGTTCGGCGAACAGCCGAGCTGGATCAACCAAAACCCTTCTTCGCCTCGTCCTCGTAACTCCTCTCCCGAAACTGCATCGAACTCATTCTTGTTTCGTTTCGATCGGAGGCATTGTTGGAACTTTACGATTTAAAAACCGCGGGAACTCGTCCTTTTTCGAAGGACATTTGGATTGATCGTGTAAAATTGTAATGGTTAACTAAACATCTCGGATTGCCTACGCTATAAGAGGAATTGGAATGTTCCTTAGATTCGACGTCATTTCGAAAGCGCTCTCTGTATAAAACCGTAAAAAAGCCTAAGTCAGAAAACAGTCCAAAAGGGTGCCAGAACACGGCTAAGAGCCCACTTACGATTTTATAGGAATCAAGCCCAATCGTTACGACGGTTTATCATTAGTTATGCAGGAAAAGATAAATTTCCAGTTTCCGAAGATAAAAGTCAAGTTTCCGAAGATAAATGTCAAGATCGAAGGGAAATGGAATATTTCCACGAAGCGATAAACTCGACCGGGGACAGAAAGGGAAAAAGGTAAACAGCCTTAGAGGAAGTATATAAGGAGATCGAGGATGAAGGGGGAGAACACACGAGATTTATCACCCAGAGCAATACTTAGAGCAATTTAGGCATTTTTCCGTTTTTGTTATTAGAGCTGCGACTCAACTAGGTTTTCAAGTCTTAGGTTGCTAGAACTAAAAATCTCGCCGACAGCTCTCATGGCCGAAGGCTCTTACCTTGTTGTTACGCTCAAACGCGGATTCGGAATAAAAACCCTTCTTGCTCTCTTTTCGATTCCATATATTTATTTTTTCATCTATACTTTGGTGTTCTCATTTGCTTGGCGTGTGGTTTAGCAGATATCCAGGACCTCTAGGAAATTTAGGGTTTCCTATATTTCCTAATTTAAACGGAAATCTACAGTGCGAATTTTGGTTTCCACAGTTGGCCGCTAGAAGGAGGGGAGACAGATTATCTAACTCAAAAAACCACCAGACGACTTAGGCACGGTATGTCTGATCGAACAAGCAGCGACGTTATCTCCTTCAAGGAGAGAGCAACGGCCGATCCGGTCAAACCTCCCAATGATCCCCTTGTCGTTGAGCTGAAAATTCAGAATATCGATATCGCAAGGATATTGGTCGACACTGTAAGCTCGGCCGATATCATCTTCAAAAGCACCCTCGAAAGAATGGGAATCTGCCCATCCGAAATCGATCCAAACCCAGTAGTAGGACTTTCGGGGGAGGCAACCATGACTCTCAGCACAATCAACCTCTCGGTTAAAGCCGGCAGCATGACGAAAATCGTAGAGTTCTTAGTCATCGATCGACATGCATCGTATAACGCGATCATAGGAACTCCCTGGCTGAATTCAATGCAAGCAGTCCCGTCGACATACCATATGTGTCTCAAATTCCCAACCCCTCGCGGAATTGAGACCATCTGGGGAGATCGGAGAATCTCGCAAGTATGCTTTGCCACATAATTAAAGCGAAGGAACCCCTTAGCGGAGGAAACGCCTAAAAAGAAAAAGAAATCATCCGCCGCGGACAACTCCTTAGAACAAGGCGAAACATAGATCTTTTGGCAATCGAGAGCAGCCGAAGTCTTAGAGGGAAAACGCGAACCAACTTGCGAGCCCGTTGTCTCGGAATGCTGACAAAGCATTCCCAGACCACAGTGTCGAAATCGGCGCGAATCTGAGCGAATCTCTGAAAATTGAGCTTATATCCAGTTTAAAAAAGAACTTGAACACGTTCGCGTGGGCCACGGAGGATATGCCGAGGATAGATATCAACATCACGTGCCACGAACTCAACGTCGACCCAACTTTTAAACCTATCAAGCAAAAGAGACGAAATCTGGGAACCGAGCGCGCTGGCGCAGTCAACGACGAAGTCAAAAAAACTTTTCAAAGTCGGATCCATAATGGAAGTTAGGTATCCTGACTAGCTCGCTAACCCAGTCATTGTTAAAAAAAAGAACGGAAAGTGGCGAATGTGCGTCGATTTCACGGACCTCAATAAGGCATGTCCAAAGGACAGCTTCCCATTGCTGCACATTGATCGCTTGGTTGAAGCGACGGCGGGGAACAAACTTCTATCTTTCATGTACGTGTTCTCCAGGTATAATCAGATCATGATGAACCCCGACGACCAGGAAAAAAACTGCATTCATAACCGACCGCGGAACCTACTGGTATAAGGTGATGTCATTCGGTCTTAAGAATGCCGGCGCGACCTATCAATTACTCGTCAACCGTATGTTCTCCCAACAACTCGGAAAGACAATGGAGGTGTACATTGATGACATGCTCGTCGAATCCCTCAAAGAACGGGATCATATCACTCACCTCGAAAACTGTTTCGAAAGGCTAAACCTGCACAACATGAAACTTAACCCCGCTAAGTGTCGGTTCGCGGTAGCATCTGGAGAATTCTTGGGGTAGCTCGTCACCTTCCGTAGGATCGAGGCCAACCCTAAACAGATCACCGCGCTGATCGAAATGGTATCCCCAAGAACAAAGCGGGAGGTATAAAGATTGACCGGAAGGGTCGCAGCGCTCAACCGTTTTATCTCACGATCAACGGATAAGTGTTTGCCTTTCTACGACACCTTGAAGGGGAATAAGAAATTCGAATGGACCGAAGAGTGCGAAAAAGCTTTCCAAGAGCTGAAACACTACTTGGCCACTCCCCTAGTGCTCGCAAAACCAGTAGAAGCAGAACCATTGTTCCTATACATCGCAGTGTCAGTCACGGCTGTAAGCGGCATCCTCATCCGAGAAGAACGTAGCGAACAAAAACCCATCTTTTACGTAAGCAAAACCTTACTCGACGCAGAAACACGTTACCCGATGATGGAAAATCTCGCGCTCGCAGTCGTAATGTCCGCACGAAAGCTAAGGCCGTATTTCCAGTCCCATACAATCGTAGTACTTACTTCGTTCCCACTATGGGCAATCGGGCTAAGCCAGTACGACATCGAGTACCGAACAAAATCTTGCGCGAAATCGCAGGTGCTCGCCGACTTCCTAGTAGAGCTCGCTACAGGGTGCATGACTAACCAGGAGCCCGATTCAATGTGGACCCTCCACGTCGACGGATCCTCTTCCAAACAAGGATCCGGAGGCAGGGTCAGACTCACGTCGCCACTTGGAGAAGTACTGGAACAATCGTTCCAACTGATTTTCCACGCTTCGTACAACGCAGCCGAATACGAAGCCCTAATCACGGGTTTACGATTGGCTCACTGTCTAAAAATATGTAATATCCACGCCTACTACGATTCCCAGTTAGTTGCAAGTCAATACAGTGGAGAATATGAGGCAAGGGATGAGAGAATGGATGCCTACTCAAAACTCGTTCAAAACATGGCTCAAGGCTTCGACCGGTTTGCTCTAACCCGGATCCCTCGGGCTGAAAATGTGCAGTCTGACGCCCTAGCCGCCTTGGCATCTAGTTCGGATCCAGGCCTGAGGAGGGTGATTCCCGTCGAATTCATAGAGCACCCTAGCATCGGGTCACCCGTCATAATAAACTTAATCGAGTCACCCGACGGCGATCCAGATGAAGTCAATGTCCTGACAACGAAGTATCTAGAAAAATCCGAGTATGGATTCGACAAACCTTGGACAGAAACAATCTTCGCATACATCACCGACGGGAAACTCCCAGCGGAAAAATGGGCAGCCCGAAAAATTAAAACCCAATCTACGCGATACGTCTTGGTGGAAGGAGAACTATATAAGTGGAGATTTTTTGGGCCACTCATGACCTGCTTAGAAGGGGAGAAAGCACGAGGGATAATGGAAGAAGTCCACTCTGGATCATGCGGAAACCATTTGGGCGGAAGATCCCTCGCAATCAAAATCAAACGCCACAGACACTTTTGGCCGACAATGGTCAAAGATTGCGAGAATTTTGCTCGAAAATGCGAGAAGTGCCAGAGGCACGCTCCTACCAATCATCAGCCGGCAGAAGTTCTCTCGTCGATTTCGCCCCCATATCCATTCATACGATGGTCGATGGACATAGTCAGACCCATACACAGGTCAACGTAAAAACGATTTTTGACAGATTTTTTCTCAAAATGGGTCGAAGCCGATTCCTAATCAAGCATAAAAGACGCCTAAGTCGAAAGTTTCGTGTGCAGAAACATCCTCTGTAGACATGGCGTCCCGTACGAAATCGTAACGGACAACGGCTCCCAATTTATTTCGACCAGGTTCGAGGCCTTCTGCGAGAAATGGAAGATACGACTGACCAAATCGACTCACAGATACCCGCAATGCAACGGCCAATCCGAAACGATTAACAAGACCATCCTCGATGGGCTTAAGAAACGATTGGACGCCAAAAAGGGTAGATGGGCCAAAGAACTTGAAGGAGTCTTATGATCACATCATACGACTCCGAGACGCGCAGCGGGAGAAACTCTGTTTGCTCTCATTTACGGAAGCGAATGTATGATCCAAAAAGAAGTCGAATTCCCCGGTGTACGCAGAATATTACTCGCGGAACGAGAAGATTTGAACAATCTAATGTTACTGGACGAACTCGATCTAGTCAATGAACGACGAGAACAAGCTCTTATATGCATTCAAAACATACAACAGGTGGCCGCAAAGTACTACAACACTAACGTATGCAGCCGAAAATTCAAAGAAGGCGACTTAGTCTTACAAAAAGTTTTCCAATACACCGCCGAGCGAAATGCGGGAAAACTATGAACCAACTGGGAAGGGCCCTAAAAAATCATAAAAGTAGTCCGACCAGGCGCGTACAAAATCGCAAATATGCAGGGCGTCAAAATTCCGAGAACTTGGAACGCGATGCACCTCAAGAAATACTACCGCTAAGTAGCACTTTGCACTGAACTACGAGACGGCTTGATCCCTGAAGAGGGTACGTAGGCAATTCGTCATACGACGAGCTCAGCTGTCCCTCCTCATTAAAAAGGGGGGGGGAGTAGGTACGTATACGTATACTTGTATACTTCCAAAAACAAAAATTCGAAATTTTTTAAAATGTCTGATCCCAGACTCGACATTTTTGAAACTCCTTATTAACATAGCGGAACACATCCCGAAATCCTAAATGTCATCAGAACACTCCACCACTTGAAAAAACAACGACCTTCGGCAAAGCGAGACGTCGCTAACGCCCGAGGGACCTTTGTCCAAGATCTTTCCAAAAGTGAACACTCGTCCTTAAAACAATCCATCCACGACTATAAAACACACACTCCTTAACACGAATCCTTTGCAAAGAATCTAAAACCACAATAAGTTTGTTGCTGATCACAACAAACTCTCAACGTCCTAAACAGATTAAGCCATCTCGTAGAGATAGCTCTCGAACACCCGACACAAGGGTAATAGAGATGACAACTCGTAATTTTCCCTCTGCACCCATATAAATACTCCATAAGATCTTAAAAACGTAAAAACTAAGTTTCATTTAAAAGTTGCAGAAGCGACGGGGATTAAAAGCCACAAGCGGCCAGTCCCAAGATAAAAACACGGCCACACTTGGCCGGAACAAGAAACGTAAAACAAAGGTCCCACTCGAGATTGCAAACTCAATCATCCTCGGCACGCAGAGCCTCATCTTCGCCAACCACCCCTTCCAGGTCGGAGCCACGCTTCCTCCTGCGCCCCCGTCAACTAGATCCTGACCAACGGGCTCACTTAAGCAGGGGGGAAGAACACACTTGGACTTCAAGTCCGCGAGGATCAGATCAAAGTCTCCTCCAAGCACAAACGGGAAGCATGGCCCCTTCGACTCGTGGAGACTGAGGTGCTTCACCGACCTCGTTCGTCCACGGAAAATAATACATAGGAAATAGAATTATTGACTAGAAATAATAAATGAGTCAAAGACTCAGTCTTCCGTGCAGATTGGTCAAGGATGACCATTCGGCTACTGTCCAGGTTCATTTGAACCAGATGGGTGCACGACGGTAAGGAGAAGGACACATGCGAGACTGTCTGGATGGTCCGCCGGGTGAGAATGCAAATCCGTCTTTGGGTTCTTCACGACCCAAGCTAAGTCTGGCTTGACTATTGTCCTTAGAATGTCGAGATGGTCGGGAAAGACAAGCTCTGGTATGGTCAGTTCGGTCGTCTGGTCGTGGTTCCAGCTGAAACTCCATTCTGGACGTACGCGGGTCGATCCGGGCTTGGTTAGTCTGATTGGTACGGTCGGATGGGCGAACCTCGGTTGAATTGTTCAGAACGTCCTGATCTCCATGCTGAGCTGGTTCCATGTAATGATCCATGGACTGGGGCACATCATTGTTTCCCTCTTCAAAAAGATTGTCCTCAAATCTGGAACATTAAAAGGAAAAGGATTATAAGCAAAGAAATAAAAATCAGAACATTTCTCACCTTGAGTTTGGTCCGGTTTTTGAATTGAAGAAGATCTGTCTTGGTTTGCTTGATGACCACGGTTTTGTTCTTTATCTGGCCCTTCATGTATTGACACAAAGCTTCCAAGACCAAGGTCATATGCACCAATATCAAGAGCATTCAAAGGACCAGAAAAATCATTCTTGTTCAAAATATTTTTAGAATCTTTTTCAAACTGAGAAATCAATTCAAACTACTTGGATTCCCCGGTTGTAAAATGGTTAATTGCAAGCAAGATTCGTCAGGAATTGATTCGGATTGAGAAGAAAATAAGTTCTTTTGTTCACAAGATTTCAAACCTGCCATTGGCTCATGTGCATAGTCATCGAAAATTGACAATAGGTCTGAACATTCTTCCTTTTCTGGCTCGGTTTCAACTTTGGCATTCTCCAAAGTCACCAACGGTTTCTGCTTTTGGCACTTGTTAGCATAATGACCGATCCTATGGAATTTGAAGCACCTGGTATAATGAGCTTTGCTTGTGGTTTTCACAGCTTTGCTTTTATCAAAAGAAAACACATTAGTTTTCAAATCGAAATTTGAAAGAGAAGAAAAATTACATTCATGTTTTGGTGCAGAAGAAGTGTTGGTGTTTCCCTTCTTTTTGAGTTGCTGAATAGCAAAAATTGCCTTAAGCAACATCTTCTCCAAACTGGCATAAGTCTGAAGCTCGTTCCAATCAAGCATATCACAGTTGCTTCTCTTGGCTTTGGTGAAGGGACGATCACCATTTCTGACCCTCTTCTCATCATCACCTAACATGTTTTGTCTCTTCCTTTGGTTTCTTTGTTTCTGCACAAAATCAAACCCATTAGAAGCAAACTGTTTCTTATCTCCAAAAATCAATTGCTCTTTTTCAAACACGGTTTTAAAAGGATAAAAAATGTCTTGTTGTGGTTTTGAAGCTTGATTTGATTTCTTGTGAAGTCCAAACATCCTGAAAAAACTTAACAAAAGAGTTAGCAAATAAAAATCCTCACACTCTCAAAGTGTTTAGCTCACGATTTTTAGGTGATCACTCAGAGTTCTTTTCACTGGTTCAAATGATGATAGCCAGTCAAAAATCAGCAATCAAAAACCAAAACAACCTTTTATGGGTAAAAAAAAGAGAAAGAAAGATGAAGAGATTTTTATATGGATCTGTGATACCACTCAAATTACTCTAAGGAGTGATTTATACTCTCTCAAATAAGAAGTCGAGTTGTAGTACTTAGGGATCGAATTCACAGGGAGCTAGGGAACCTAAGAAATCTAATATGATTTGATAAGCAAGATGGTTTTAGACTTTTTAAATATAAATTGCAGTTTTATATTGAACAAGTATTTGTTCAATAGCTGGTTTGAGGTTTTGGTGCTTAAAAAGGAAATAGCTAGATTTACGGTTTTTATTCAGGAAAATTGGGATTATAATCCTACAGATGCCTAATGAGTTGCATGCATGATAATGTAAAACTCAACTACTTGATCAACAAGTTCATCAGCGTTCGCAAATGTTTGGACTTGTCTATTAACTAGATCTATTGATCTCAACTGTCGTATTTTGATCAATAGAAAGTGTCGATCGATAATTGATATCATTCAAATTACCCTAAGGAGTGATTTATACTCTCTCAAATAAGAGGTCGAGTTGCAGTACTTAGGGATCGAATTCACAGGGAGCTAGGGAACCAATAAGATCTAATAGCTATATGATTAAGCTAGGCTAATAGTTTATAAAGTAGTAAATAGTTATTGCAAATCAAGGTGAACAAAGTATTTGTTCGATTGGTTGATTGAGGTTGTAAACAATTAGGAGAAATAGCTAGACCTAGGGATTTATCAATCAAGAGATTCAAAACTACAGTTCAAGGATGCTAATGGTTTATAGATTAATTCTAGAACTCAATATCTAATATAAAAGACAGCCAGCTCACGCTGTGAGTCTAATCTATTGACTAAGTTCAGTGTTTCAGCATTCGCATGTCAACAATGTTCGAGCATCGATCGATGCTATGGTTTGAACGTTGATCGATACTACGGTACAAGCGTCGATCAATGCTACCTTAGGCAAGCGTTATCGATCTGATCGATTATGTTCAACTAGATTCCTAGACCAACTGTCGTATGCGCCTACGTATCTAATCCAGCAGAGTTCGGGATCCGTTAATTGATTGCACTTTCGTGCCTCTCAACTATCCTATGATTCTAGGTTCAAACAATTAGTCACATTGTCGTGCTATTCTAACTATTCCAGATCCTAATATTACAAATCACTCTGGTGTAGAGATCTATAGATAATCTAGCAATCCTAATTCATTATCAGTTTGACATTAAGCTCATGAAATCTCTAAGCCTAACAAGATGAATTACTCAGACATGCAATCAATAACACAAATCATAGTCTGAATAATATAATAAATAAATCAATGGTAAAACCAATGGAGTTCCAATCAATCTCTGAAGGAGAATTGATCTTCTCTCCAAACCTAAGAGAAAACTATAGAATAGGATAATAGAAAGCTTGTTGCCGTCAACAATGGCTTAGAAATACATAAATAGAATTTCGGGTCGTCCATGGGTATTTTGGTAACTTGGTGTGGCTTCTGGGCTTCAAACGGTCTTGAAATATGCTTGGCCCACGTTCTGGCATCCATATCGATCGATGTCAAGAGTTCTGCATGGATCGACATACGTTCCTCTTCTCGACAGCTTCCTCTCGCGAGGTAGACTGACCACTCATTAGTAAAACGGGAATAACTTCTGGTACAGGATGCTGATTGACCTCAAACCAGTGTAATTGGAAAGATAAATCAAAGCTCTATCTTGTGTTAAAAGATGAGCTCCATCTAACGGTCGGAAGGTCTCCATCCATAGCTAGACATCTGACACGTCTGTGCTGCTCTGCACTCAAAAGGCTCCAAAATCACCATATTTCTCCAGAACGTACCTTAACCTGTAAATACTTTAAATAGACTCTATATAGTAGTAAATATATATTAAAACACTTATAGACCATGGTTGAAAGTGGGTAAAATCCATGGTCTATCAACTCCCC
>NC_027749.1:34866791-34878416 GCF_000695525.1 Brassica oleracea var. oleracea
TATCGATCACAGGATGCAAGGATTTTCAAACAAGTATTTGGATCTGCAGGGAAAAGGTAGTTCCTATCTTTTCTCTCTACTAATTTTTCACTTTAGTCAAAGTCTGCTTATATTTCAAGATCGTTGACAGAGATTGGACAGGCTTCCAGGAATCAGGCCTTAGTGGTGGTTGCCACCAAGTCCTGTTCACTTTTTTTTGACACATATATCCAAGAATTCATATGAATCAAACCTTGATGATTGCCGCCACCAAGCCCGTTCGAATTCTTTTTGTTGGAATCCTTATGAAGCAAGCCTTAATGGTTGTAGCCACCAAGTCATGTTCAGATTCCACCTAACAAACACCTATATATATAATTTATATTTTTCTTTCCTTTTTTTTTTTTTGAAAATAAATATCTCTACCTATAAATCTAGGATCGAAATAGAGAAAGAAAAGGTAATAAATCTACACAAGGCTTTACCTTCCAGACTTGTTTGAAGAATCCGATCCCATGTATACCAAGCCCCAAGACAAGCAGTTGTGTCAGGTTTAGTGTTGGATGTCAGCTTTGGTTCCTTCAAACAATCTCTGCAAGTGTGAATAGTTGACAAGTTGATCCACTTTAGTATCTTTAGTACTATCTGCAATCAGTAAGTCTTGAATGGTGTTAAAGAGTGGTTAGATAACAAGCAAAAATCTAATAAGTTCATTATCCCCTTCTTGACTCAATAAAACTCTTTTGAAAACATTTTGATAAAACTCATGAACAGACTAATATCAGTAAACATCCTCCCAGACTTAAACTACACTGTCCCCAGTGTATATCTAGTCAGAGTTATAGTAATAACATAAACATAAAAACACAATTTAACAAGTAAAAACGATAACCTGCTCGTTGATGTGAGTGTCGATCGACACAATGAAGTGACAATCCATCGTTGGATCTGAAGTGTTGTCGATCGATATCGAGCTGGTCTCATCGGTCGATATGCTAAGGAATCGATCGACGATACTACGGTACAAGCGTCGATCGATGCTTTGGTATAAGAGTCGATCGATGTTGCCTTAGGCAAGCGTTATCGATCTGATCGATTATGTTCAACTAGATTCCTAGACCAACTCTCGTATGCGCCTAGGTATCTAATCCAGCAGAGTTCGGAATCCGTTAATTGATTGCACTTTCGTGCCTCTCAACTATCCTATGATTCTAGGTTCAAACAATTAGTCACACTGTCGTGCTATTCTAACTATTCCATATCCTAGTATTACAAATCACCCTGGTGTAGAGATCTATAGATAATTTAGCATTCCTAATTGATTATCAGTTTGACATTAAGCTCATGAAATCCCTAAACCTAACAAGATGAATTACTCAGACATGCAAACAATAACACAAATCATAGTCTGAATAATATAATAAATAAATCAATGGTAAAACCAATGGAGTTCTAATCAATCTCTGAAGGAGAATTGATCTTCTCTCTAAACCTAAGAGAAAACTATAAAATAGGATAATAGAAAGCTTTTTTCCGTCAACAATGGCTTAGAAATACGTAAATAGGGTTTCTGGTCGTCCATGGGTATTTTGGTAACTTGGTGTGGCTTCAGGGCTTCAAACGGTCTTGAAATATGCTTGGCCCACGTTCTGGCGTCCATATCGATTGATGTAAAGAGTTCTGCATCGATCGATGTCAAGAGTTCTGCATCGATCGACATACGTTCCTCTTCTCGACAGCTTCCTCTCGCGAGGCAGACTGACCACTCCTCAGTACAACGGGTATAACGTCTGCTACAGGATGCTGATTGACCTCAAACTTGTGGCATTGGAAAGCTAACTCAAATCTCTATCTTTTGTCAAAAGATGAGCTCCATATAACGGTCGGAAGGTCTCTCTCCATAGCTATACATATCACATGTCTGTGCAGCTCTACATTCAAAAGGCTCCAAAATCACCATATTTCTCCAGAACGTACCTGAACCTGTAAATACTCTAAATAGACTCTATATAGTAGTAAATATATATTAAAACACTTATATACCATGGCTGAATGTGGGTAAAGTCCATGGTCTATCAATAATCCTATAGGGATATCGATCGATACACCTTTTGCTCGGTCGATCGATTATTCAAGTGTGATATCGATCGACGCGCTCTAGTCAAGCTTTATGCGCAGGTTGAATAATAGCTTACTAAGCTCACTAGATCAGCTCTCGCCTTGCTCATAGCAAGAAACATAGTTCTATTAGAATGTTTTCAGGATGAGAATAAAGCTCTCGCTTTTATCAATCAATCCAAGCGCAGGTTCGTAACAGCAATTAAGTATGAAAACTTCATTAGAATAGTAAATATATATTAATGGAATTCCAATCATAAATTATAACTTTAGATCTTCTCTCCAATCTATCAAAATCCTAAAAACATTGCTGTGAAAATAATAAAACTAGAAAAGTACTATCTGCCTCTAACATGGCGGCAAAGCTTATATAATTAGGGTAAAACTCGTCAGGGGTAATCTTGTAAAATGGTGAAGACTTGGGCTTCAAGTCGGCTGTGACCAAACGGGCTTTCTGCGCGCTTCGCTGTCGATCAATACACAGATATGAGTATGATCGATTATTCCTCTCCAATATCGACCGATGGTCGAGCTCGATGGTCATCTCGGGTGCTTGCTCCAAATATCTCCAAAATGCTCCAAAATCATCACTTATCTCCAAAACACTCATGATCTTATAAATATAATACATAGACTCTAAAATATAATAATTATTAGTAAAAACACCTATAAACTATGGATGAAAATGGGTCAAATCCATAGTCTATCAATCTGCCTTAACTGTCTAAGGCTGAGTTTCTCTTCAGCCAGCAGGGTTTCTCTTCCACCACTCCCCCTGTATTTCTCTTCGGAAGTGAATTAAGCCAAAAACTCCTTTTTTAATCGTTATTTTTAATAACATGCAATCACAAGGGAGTAAAGGTACAGCCCGGATCCAACAAGAAATAATAAAAGAAATTTGTGAAGAGATGAGAAGATAAAAAGATGAAATGAAAACAAACCAGCCAAAGTGGCTCTGATACCACTTGATATGCCCTAAACTGAAGGATCACTTTAGCTGGGTGTTGGATATGATCCGAGAAGGCAAATGGCACTTTTGGAACTGAGATGGATTTAAAGGATCATCAAGAGATGCGGAATGGCTCTTGATATACCCACGATCTAAGGCTAGCCACCTAAGAAATAATATAGTGCGTTGGCTAACCACCAAACAACATACAAAGATGAATTGGCTGACCACCAAATCAACAAGTCGGTTCACACCAATGAACTAGCTAAAGAACTCTCTCTCTCACTTAGAGAAAAGAAGAAAACGAAAATAAACTCAAATTTAGACTGATTTTATTCATAGAATGAGACTGCATATATATAGTGTTTGTAGTTAAAGAGAAATAAATAAGAACACGGAAAATAATACATAGGAAATAGAGATATTGACTAGAAATAATAAATTAGTCAAAGACTCGGTCTTCTGTGCAGATTGGTCAAGGATGAACATTCGGCTACTGTCCACGTTCATCCGAACCAGATGGGTGCATGGCAGTAAGGAGAAGGACACACATGGGACTGTCCGAATGATCCACCAGGTGAGAATGCATGTCCGTCTTTGGGTTCTTCGCGACCCAAGCTAAGTCTAGCTCGACTATTATCCTTAGAATGTCGAGATGGTCAGGAAAGACGAGCTCTGGTGTGGTCGTCTCATCGTGGTTCCAACTAAAACTCCATTCCGGACGTACGCGGGTCGATCCGGTACACGGCTCGGTTAGTTTGATTGGTACGGTCAGATGGGTGAACCTCGGTTGAATTGTTCAGAACGTCCTGATCTCCATGCTGAGCTGGTTCCATGTACTGATCCATGGATTGGGGCACATCAGATAACCCTATGACCAAAGACGAAGAAGCTATCTTCTGGGACAAAAAAAAAGAATTGGTCGAGGAGCAAACTCGGAATACTCGCTGCAAACGCCGACAAGGTCGGAAATCTGGCTAGCGAGAAATCTGAGATTCGCGATCTTCGCGATCATCTCATGAAAACGATTGCAGAATTTAGAGCAGTGAAATCTTGATGAATCTCGAATAACGCCCTTCACTACTCGCATCACCGGAACTAGGGTTTTGGATCCTGGAAAGATCAAGTTAACACCTTACGATGGTACAACAACCGATCCAAGGGCACACCAACTGGCCTTTCAGATCGCGATGGGGAGAGCCAAGTTTAGAGAAAGCGAAAGAGATGCCGGCGAATGCCGCCTCTTCGTCGAAAACCTCAGAGCAGCAGCACTTGAATGGTTCTCTCGCCTGAGGCAAAATTCCATTGGAAGTTTTTGCCAACTCACCTACGAGTTTCTTAAGCAGTACTCTTTGTTCATAGACCGAGAATCCTCAGATGTCGATCTATGGAGCATGTCCCAGGGAGAGGACGAATCTCTCTGTGACTTCATAAAACGGTTTAAGACCGTCATTCCTAGAGTCAGCGGAATAAGCGACAAAGTAGCAATAGACGTACTCCGAAAGACGCTATGTTATAAGTCAAAGTTCATGAAGTTGATCACCTTTGATAAGCCGCTTACGATCCAAGACGCTCTTCATAAAGCCGCGGACTACATAATTATCGAAGAAGAGATGAAAGTCTTGTCGCAAAAGCAGAAGCTGACGAAGACATTGTCGAAAGATCCCGGGTCGGATCAGAAGTCTAAAAGGAAAAACCCTCGTAATGACAAAAACGTCCATCAGAGGGAAGAAGAGACCCAGGGAGCGCATAACTACGCCATCAACTCCGTATCGGAGCAAGGCCGAACGATGGGCAATACATGGACCCGAAATCCGAATTACGACGAGAACGCCTTCTGCGACTTTCACCAGGCCCACGGCCACTCGACCATAAACTGCAAAGTTCTCGGCACTAGGGTTGCCGTGAAGCTTCTCGCGGGAGAACTGACCGAAGTGTCTAGCGTAAAAAATCTCATCCACGATTCAGACCGCCCTCCAAGAAACAATAAGCCCCCTAAAACGGAGAACTCTCTCCAAGAGAACCAATCGAGAGAAAACCGTGGAAGGAGGCAGGACGAGAATCGCAACGACAATAGTCGCCGCAGATTCAATATGATCATCGGAGGATCGCAATACTGCAGCGTTACCATCTCTGCCATCAAATCTTACCAGCACAAGGCCGAGACGAGCGCGAACCTGGTCCGCGCCTAGTGACCTCCCGAAAGGAGCGATCACTTTCGATGAAGAAGAGGCCTGCGGAATCGACCACCCCCACTGCGATCTGCTCGTGATAAGAGATCTCGAAGTCGCAAGGGTTCTCATAGACACGGGAAGCATGGTCAACGTCAACTTCCGCGATACTCTCAAGAGAATTAATGTTGAGCTAGGAGAAGTCGTACCATCGCCCAAACCGCTAATCAGTTTCGAGGGCACGATGTCAATGACTCTCGGATCGATTAAACTGCCCGTCACTGCGAAAGAAGTCACGAAGATTGTCGACTTTGCGGTCGTCAACTACCTGGCCATTTACAACGTCATCGTGGGCACGCCTTGGCTAAACGCCATGAAGGCAGTCCCATCGAATTATCACTTAGGCATCAAATTTTTGACTAATAACGGAATTGCCGCGATCTGGGGATGCCAGACACAGTCAAGACGTTGCTTCCTGGCAGAACAAAAACTAAGGCAAATCACTACCACCGCAGTAGTGAAACCGAAACGGACGAATCTGACTCAGGCACTAACTGATAACGCTTTGGAAAAAGACGGTCCAGAATCGTCGACTCAAACAATGGGCAGGAAACAACCAGTTTCGGAGCCCATCGTTTCAACCCAACTGGAGGAGAAAAACCCGGTAGAAGATGTCGGTCCTGCAACTAAGGCGGCAGACACAAACACGATAGCCGAGTAAACACACTCGCACAAACAGCAGAACTACGAGATATGGCTTGATCCCCGAAAGGGGTACATAGGCAGCTCGTCAAAGGACGAGTTCAGCTATCCCCCCCCCCATCAAAAAGAGGGGGGGGAGTGGGTAATTATACGAATACTTGTATTTTCCCGCATTCTAAAATATTTGCCTTGTACTCAATATTTTTGAAGCTTTTTCGGCAATAAAGACTTCGTTCAAATTTCTCTCATCTTGCGAAATGTCTGGTTATATTTTCGGAAAACATTCGTATACGACCAAAACGATTATCATACGAACCCGAAAAAATGGAAACTCGCAAAAAATCGTCCTAACTCAAAACTGATCAACTCCACACTAGCTTATCCAACAAAGAAACTTCGTCACATTAGCTAAGGCATTGCCGGAATCAACAGATTCCGCCGACCTCAAAAACTCTCTCACAAAAATTTCTCGGTCGCACCGTCGATTCCTACTCTCAACCAGAACACGAGACCCCGGTCTCGGATACTCAAAATATCACCAATAGTATGCTTTCGAAAAAAATAAGCGTGATGTCGTCTAGATCTTCATGAACATGCTCTCAGTCCGTTAGCGACTAAAAGTTACCAACGCTCGTTGATTGGTCCCGACGAGCACGCTAGCCGTCCTAAACAAACGCATTTAGATCCATCCTAAGGAAAGATCCTCTTACATCCGACTAGGATAAATAGCGCGCTATAAAAGAAATCCGAAATTTTGGTCAGTACTTTCGGGAGACTTAAAAATTGTCCTCATAGAGATGCTTGATTCCTACCATACAAGTCGTATAAGCCGAGAACATTTCGCGGACTTTAAAGCAGGACGGAATCAGGTCGAAAACGATATAGGAAACGTAAGTCGAAGTAGTCATCGAACCCCTTAAAGCCGTAATTAGACCTAGGTCTTACCCTAAACCCAGCACACTGTTCTCTAATGTCTCAAGACATGATATCCAAAAGATACGAGATCCTGAAAGCATGTCTCTCCGTCCGCATCTAAACGCTCTCGAAACTTTGAGAACTTCTCAAACCACTCGGACGAGCAACGAACGGGACGATTCACAAAAAGGCAAGGAGCGAGATGACAACTCGAATCCTTCTCCCTACACTTAACAAAAAACCAAACATTCCTGAAACTTCTTTTTTTATAAAAAGCACGAATTATACAGAGGTCGGTAAACGGCAGGGATTCAAAGCAACACATGGCCAGTCCCACTACATAAAACACGGTCACACTTGGCCGGAAGAAAACCGATAATAGAGATATGTTACAAGGGAACACTCTCCCAATAAGCCACGGAGGGCTTCACAATCAACCATCGAAATCATAGTACTCGGTCATCGATCCCCCCCCCCCACCGAGTGGTCATTAACATTAAGGGGAACCGACGGCTGGTTCACTTCACCCGTGTCATCAGGAGCTCCCGTCTCAGCTTCCACCGTATCAGGAAAAACGAGAATCGGCTCCCACTGCTTCCAAATCCTCTCCTCGATCTGAGGAAGCGCGAAATCTCTATCTCTTTCTTTCATGCGCCGAGTTTGGGTCACATTTTCGGCAGCGAAAGAATAGTCGGGAGCCTGCGTAAAATACAATCCACCTACGGTACTGCGACACTCGCGATAAGCCCCGAGAGCTTGATAACTCTCCTTAAACTTCCCAAACTCGCACGAGAACTGGGCGCGACGATTCTTCATAACCTCGTCCATCTCTTTCTTTCCTCGCCTGTATGCACGACGAATCTCCTTTGCAGTCAATTCTCCCTCACAACGACGAGAACGCTCTAACTCATCCCTCAGAAGAGCAATTTCCTTACCAGCCATCTCGGCCCTGAATTGAGCCATGCGAGCCTCCTGGCTGCTCGCGTTAAGGGCTCGGTTCATCATGAGAAGGCCCTGCGAAAGCTTTCAAAGTCAAGAAATTTTTGGCTATATAAAAAAAACATGTGTTCAAGACTTACCCCGTTGACCATCCTCGACGCCTTAGTAAACTCCGGCCCCTTGCCGGATCCACCTTCGGCCACGGGAACGTCAGAACCAAGTAACTCGTCAAGATCAATCGACACACCACAGTTGAGATAATCTCCAAGGATGTCTTCGGGAAAGCATTCCTCGTCGGACCCGTCATCATCAACAGCTATATGTTTGTCCTTGTGGGTCCTCGACCCCCTTCTTTCTGCTGGAGCCTCGTGTGGAACGAACCCGTCCATGCTCGATTCTTCCCCTTCTTCGACCGGCAAATCCGGCTGAAATCGAGAACGGTGGAGAGCGACAGCGCGACGAACCCGTTCCGGATTAAACGTAGCCCAAAAGAATGGACTATCACGGAGTAAATCTCTGATGGTGTACAAGCCATCCGGAGTTGGGGGAAGAGGATTAGTCACTGTAAAACGAGAAAACAAATGCTTAAGATTGGATATCGTCTAAACTAGCGTGTAACCAATCGAAAGTATCTTTCCGACCCCATCTGGTTCTAAGGATAGGAATGCAACTCTCCTCCATAGACGCATTGTCGATTCGGACAAAGAAGAAGAACGACTTCCAATCACGGAAGTTCGACACAAATTCCGCAATGATCGCCATGTGATTTCGAGGACTCAGTCGTACTGTGGCCAAATTTCTTATTGGCATCAACATGCCATCAAGATGATCGACGTCGAGGGTTATGCCCCGTTCGTAACTCAGCACCAGAATCCAGACAATGTGCTGAAAACCGCACGGGTTGACTTGATTGATCGATAGCCTGAAACGACTGAAGAGCCGCACGATAAACTCCAAGAGAGGAAACCATAAGTGAAATTGCATTAAGTACGCTTCGAAACACGTGAAATAGCCATCGGGTGGGGATTCGGCAACTTCCCCAGCTACTAGGAGATGAAATTCTTCTGACTCCGGAACTCTGCAGAAACTCCGAATGGCGGCAAGCCCATTCGGACAGCTCCTGCTCAGACATCCCTCCACGGGGTCAACATGAAACGGATGAGGATGCCATGTCCCGGGTCTAGGGGGCTTTCAGTTACCTCTAGCCACCCAATACGCATTGGCCTCCTCAGGATCGATCGAGTGTTCCACAAACTCCACATTTGGCGCAATGTTGTCATATTGCGAGCTACAGCCATTGGGAACAGAACGATCGTGATGAGATTTAGTGGAAGCTTTTCTCCTTGAAGGCATGATCAAAAAGAAATATTTATCAAAGGGAGAGAAGAGAGGGAATGATATTTCTATCTTGAGAGAAAGTTTGTTGAAATGAGCAAGTAAATAATTTGAAAATTTACTCCACATACTTATAGGCAAGAGAATTCACTATTCTTCCTCAGATTTGCAGACATTGGATTCCGCCTAACTTACCCCGCATGTCTAAACCGCTTGCAAGAACACCATGGTTCTAACGAGCTGGGAAGCTAAGTATTGGGGTCAAAATCGGTCACGACGAAATCAACGTCAGAAAACTTCCGAAAAAATGTCCTCTTTTAAAAGAAGAAGTAAAATTCAAAAGAATAGAGACATGTGAACCCAAAATCAAGTTCGTAACAATTCTGAAAAGGATTCACACGATAAGTCTTCGAGAAAGGTTACACAAGGCCTCGGACAACGGATCCCGGAGAGCGAAACACCCATCGTCCAACTCGCCCGTTCGGCGAGTTGGATCGAGCAAGCCGTCCAACTCGCCCGTTCGGCGAGTTTGATCGAGCAATGCAGTCCAACTCGTCCGTTCGGCGAGTTGGATCAATCAGCCTGCCTTCGTGCCGTCCTCGTAGCTCTCCCCTTCAGGATTAGATCGAACCTGCTCTTGTTTCATCCCGATCGAAGTCACCGTTGGAACTTTACGATTTAAAAACCGCAAGAACTCGTTCTCTCGAATAACATTCAGATTGATCATATAAAACGGTAACGGTTAGCTGAACACCTCGAACTGCCTACGCTATATGAGGGATTTGAATGTTCTTCGGAATCGACATCGTTTCGAAAGCGCTCTTTTTATAAAATCGTTAAAACGCCTAAGTCGGAAAATGGCCCGAGAGGGCCCAGAACGCGGCTAAAATCCCACTTACGATTTTATACGAAATCAAGCCCAATCGTTATGACGGTTTATCTTTGGTTACGCAGGAGAAGATAAATGTCAAGTTCGGAGGATAAATGTGAAGTTTCCGAAGATAAATACAAAGATAAAAAATGGAAGATTTTCGCGAAGTGATAAACTCAACTGAGGGCAGAAAGAGAAAGAAGAAACCGCCTCTAGAGGAATATATAAGGATGTCGAGGTCGAAGATGCAGAGAGAGGCAATTTTTCTACTCAGAGCAAAAGCTTAGCACTTAGAGAAATTAGGCAATTTTCCGTTTTTGTTATCGAGCTGCGAGTCAACTAGGTTTTCAGGTCTTAGGTGGTTAGAACTAGGATCTCGCCGACAGCTCTTACGTCCGAGGTAGTACTTGTTGTAAACGCTTATACGCAAATTCGGAATAAGATCTTCTTTGCTCTCTTTTCGTTTTATCAATTTCATACTTAATTTGTTTTTCGTGTTCTGATTGCTTGGCGTGTGGTTTAGCAAATATCCGGGACCTCTGGGAAATTTAATGTTTCCTATCTTTCCTAAACCAACGGAAATCGACAGTGCGAATTTCGGTTCCCATAATTTCGCCGTTTATTTTTTTTATACAAAGCCTAACTAAACTTCGAGGATATTATGGTTTACATAGAAGGCAAAAAATAAACAAACTTTTCAATTCAAAGGAAGTGATGTCAATGAACACACTACTTCATGCAACTCATGAAACTGAAGTTTAGAAAGTGGCACAAGCAGTAAACGAGACATGAGATGCAAATTGCAATAGAGCTTCCCCGACTAACCAAAAAGAGAGAAATAGATTGCTTCGACCAAAATGCCAAGTGGGTGCATCTTGAGCGACTAACAACTCAATTTTTTGGTGGAGGAATTGTTTTACAATTGGAAACAGGGAGAAGGTTCTACGGTTCTTTGGAGAAGGAACAAGTAACTTCTCATATGTATGCGGAGTTTAATTCATTACTTTAGGCAATGAACTCTATATGCATGGATTAACTTCGACGCAGTTCGCATCAAATTACCTTAAGTTGGTGAATTTGATCGGTACTAATTATTTTTGATCAAGTTTGGTTTCAGAATGGAATGAATTCTTCCATCTATGGCTTTTATTTTATTTGTAATCTCTATCTTTTATTTCATGAGATTGTAACACTTGCGCAGACGTCTTTGCAATAAGGAGCTCGAGCCCAAAATGATATTTTATCCTTTGTAAATGATATAGTTCTGTAACTATTAATATGTGTTAGAATTTTTCTTGTCATGATTACAAATACAAACGAGTTATGCTTTCGACTAGACATTTTTTTTACGAGAAATTCTTGGGTTCACCCCCTAGGTGAACCTCTAGATTCACCAACCAATAGTGTTTGAGTATTTGATATTTGATATTTTTTAAAAAAAGAAACAAAATTGAATTTCCAAATAAGATTATATTTTTGAAATAAAACAATAAAAATACATAAAAATAGTTACAAAAAATAAATAAATAAATATTGATAAACTTTTAGCAAAATACTAAATCCTATACCCTAAATCCTAAACTCCAAACTCTAAATTATAAACCTTAAATCTTGGATAAACCGTAAACCATTAGAAAATTTTAAAT
>NC_027749.1:34878432-34883898 GCF_000695525.1 Brassica oleracea var. oleracea
AACCCTTGGATAAATCATAAACTCTAAATCAAAAATATTTAAAATTAAACCCTAGAGTTTATGATTTATCCAAGGGTTTAGAGTTTACCCAAGGATTTAGGGTTTAACCAAGGGTTTAGGGTTTACCCAAGAGTTTTAGGGTTTAGTGATTAGGATTTAGGGTTTAGTGTTAGTAAAATTTAGTTTTTAATGTATGATTTAGGGTTTAAGATTTTCTAACGGTTTAGAGTCTATCCAAAGTTTAAGGTTTAACGTTTAGGGGTTAGGGTTTAGGATTTAGGGCATAGGGTTTAGTATTTTGTTGAAGATTTAACAATATTAATTAATTTATTTTTTGTAAATATTTTTATGTATTTTTATTATTTTATTTTAAAAATATAATCTATTTTGGATATTCAATTTTATTTCCTTTTTTAAAAAATATCAAATATCAAATACTCAAATACTATTGGTTGGTGAACCTGAACCCAAGAATTTCTCTTTTTTTACTAGACATTTAATTTCACATTTAGAAACAAATATCGATATCAAGTTCCGACGTATTTGTTTAAGGCCCATGACGAAGCCCGAAGTTCTGTAGGAAGTAAAGGGAGTTGTGGCATTACGTAACAATGCTATCGATCAAGATCAAAGATCATATCTATTTTAGTAATAAAAAATAAACATTCCATCTTCTTTCAAAAATAAAATATACACTTCGATCAATTTCTAACACACATCTTCCAATATATTTTTCGACCAATTATTCAAACAATTAGCACTCAATAAAGTAAAATGATTTACTAAACCAACAGATTTTGCTTAATGGAGCAAGTGAAAAACAATTGACCATGTTCCAAAAAACCTCTTCATATAAACCAGAGTGGGAGCAGTGAAGCATACCAAATGAGGAAAGAGGCAGTAGAAGCTTTTTAGTTACCAGAGAATCTTTTCCAATATATTAGTGTGATAAAGGAAGATTGGGATGTTTTTTGAAGATCGCAACAAAATTCTTGAACTTGTACTCTCTTCTCATCCACTACCACAATACCATGCCTACTACTTAACCCAAATCCCTTGTTTATGCATCACAAAAATCTCGTGAACAGTACGGAAGATCGTACATATAAGATGATAATGATTCTTCCAAAGTCCATATGATCAAACAAGTTAATATGTTAAATAGATATAACTAAGCTGATTAAAAAATAACTAAGCTGACTTATTAATTTATTGTAGTTCTCCAAGTGAAACAATTAGCACTTGATAAAGGTTAGATCGCTGGATGATTTACACATGGTCTATCCCCCAACTCGGCCGCCCCAAGGTGAATTCCAAGCTGAGATGATCTTTCTCCACATCATCCTATTTTCAAAATTTAAAAACATAAGGTTATATATATATATAAATATTTCAGAAAAGGTTATATAAGTATATGTGAGAGTATACACATTAACAATAACATTGTTACAGTTGTTTAGGAATGTACCTTAGTGATACGATATATTTCCATGTGAGGATCTGCTTGTGATATGCTCATAGACACTCCCTTAGTGGAAGACCAAGGAGATCTGTTCAAATTAAATGATAAAACACATTTGAGAAATCTATTGATAACTCATATTGTTGGACCCTATAAGACTGCTCGTCACTACTTATACCATTCATATTGAAAAATGTTTTATTTGGACCTACCACTTCTTCACTATTATTAATTAATATATATTTATAAGTACACAATTTAGAATTTTTTCTATTTTGACAAAAATAAAGAAGCTAACGGATCTAAAGGCAAAAAAGGGGACAATTACGTTCATAGAACCCCTAGAAAGAGGGTCATATTCATCAAAATTCACGCATAACCAAGGCAACGAGATTAGATGAAGAGTTTTTCTTTAACAAAAAACGACATAAATAAAAAGTACCTTTGGGTCTTTTGCACAGATGGTGAGTTTGGCGAAATTGGGTCAGCGTCAGCGTCTTCATTATTATTATTATTGTCCTCTGTCTTCTGCTCTGCCTCTTTCTCCACCTTTCTTTCTCCTGATTATTCCCAAGAAAAGAAGAAACAAAAATAAATAGGACATCTACATTTTAAACCAATATGAATACAAAAACCAGTCAATCTGGTTTTGAAGGAATACCTGATGATCCTTTATCAGTGCATTTCACTGTTCTATACATCTGCATTAACAAACATACATCCTTGAAAACCAAAACAAAAGTAAATATAAAATTAATTGTTCATCTAAGTTTATTTCAACATTGCAATCATCTTCAAAAAAAAAAAAAAAAAAATTCAAAAAAAAAAAAAAATAGCTAGTGGCCCATATATACACTTCCAGTAAAATGGTAATATGCATAAGTGTTAGCATTTTTATGAGAATCCATTAATAATTTTTAAAATCCCTAAGAAGAAATATAAGGTTAAAAAGAATAGAAATGAACCTGCAAGTGACTCTTGACATGAGCTAGGGTTAGATCCTTCACATTCATCAGCTCCAAGACTGATTTAGGCGTTGCTCCTGAGATAGACAATTAATTCACAAATCTTAATACCTTGGTCCCAAACATTTTACTGAGACGTAACATTTGATTATTTCTTTAAAAGAAGGAGAACGTAAGAAGAAATTAATACTTTCATGGCCTCCAAGAAGTTGAACAGCATGGACGAAATGAGCATGGAGAGTAGAAGTCCATCTCATTCTTGGAGCTCGGATACTTCGTTTAAGACTAACCACAGAAGATGAGGTTCTCTTGAAATCTCGTCCGTAGATTTGTGGTTGGAACATGTTTGAGCTGTGCCTCTGATGATGATGATATGGATGATGATGATCAAAGCCTAGGCTCAAGAGATGTTTCTTCAAGAAGCTGTTCTCATGGCTTAACTCACTGAGGCTGCTTCCGGAGTCACTGCTTGTGGTGAAGCTCCGTTCACTGCCGTGAAGGGGTTTCTCGGCGTGAGAGTTTGGAAGGCTGATCTGAAGAGACAGATCTGGGACTGAGTTTGAACCTCTCACACTGCTTCTTGACTCGAACATGATCATCTCACTACCACTTTGTCTATATTACTTCTCTATTTAAATACTGGAGAGAGAGATAAAAAGAGAGAAAGATATAACTGCAGAAACAGCACTTATGACTTACAGAGAGGGAGGATAAAAGAAGAAGAAAAAAAAAAAAAAAAAAAGAAGAAGAAAGGGGTGTAATTCTCAATCCTCGTCATTATCTCATTTAAAAAATGCCATTGTCTTCAATAATAAAATATTTATTTTATTTTCTACAACACATTTGTGTGCAATACTCCCCGAGGTAATAAAACATCGAAACTTTTTCGAATAACACCCAAACTTTTTAGTTAACTAGAAGAAATGATTATGGAGGTAGCCTAATGTAGGCGATAAACTCAGTTAATAATTATGATAAGATAACTGTAAATTAGAGAAATTGTATTTTCTTTTACGCGTGTTAGTAAAAAAAAAAGACTAGCTAGGTACCCCTCTTCTTATTACCAATCAAAATACCACATAAATTAATAATAAAATAGATTAATTTTTTAAAAAAAATCTAAAATAATTAGAAAAAAATAATGACGTTAATTTTAATGACACTAACGCCACTAACTAAACCCTAAATCATAAATTCTAAACCCTAAACCTTAAATCTAAATCCTAAATTCTAAACTCAAACCCTAAACCCAAACCGTAAACCCTAAACTCATATCCTAGACCCTAAACTCAAACAATAAACCCTAAACCCAAATCCTAAACTCTAAATCCTCAACCCAAACCCTAGACTCTAAACTCAAAACCATATACCCAAACCTAATCCCTAGAGCCCAAAACTCAAATCGTAAACCCTAAATCCAAATCCTATACCCTAAAGGTTTGGGTTAAAGTTGATGTTGTTCCTTTAAGGTTTAAAGATTGGGTTTAGAGTCTAGGTTTGGGTTTGAATTTATGATCTTGGGTTTGGATTTAAGGTCTAGGGTTTGGGCTTAGGGTTTGGGTTTAGGGTTTAGGATTTGAGTTTAGGGTTTAGAGTTTGGGTTTAGAATTTAGGTTATAGGGTTTAGGGTTTAGATTTAAGGTTTCGGATTTAGAATTTAGGATTTAGTTAGTAGCGTTAGCATCATTAAAATTGGCGTCATTATTTTTTTGAAATTAATTTAGATTTTTTTAAAAAAAAAATTAATGTATTTTATTATTAATCTATGTGGCGTTTTGTTCTTAGTAAAACTAATTCTAAAATTTAACATAACATCTGACAAAATAATATTTAATTTAGGAAAACAGCGATATTGTACCATCACTAGTAAAAATACACCGTATAGCCACGAAAAAGCCACTAACAAATCGTAGGTACATAAGCCAAAAACCGTGGCTATCTGATTACCAGCCACGATTCTATGTCGAGAAACTACCGTGGTTATAGCTTCGTGACTACGAAAAACCGTGGCTTAGCGTGGCTTATTAGCCACGGTTTCACCACGATTCTTTCGTGGTTGTTTTAACCACTGTTTTACCCTGTCTGGATCGTGGCTATGCCTAGCCACGAAGATTGCCACTATCTTTTCGTGGGAAGTTTTAGTCACGAAGATTGCCACTATATTTTCGTCGGAATACTTAGCCACTGTTTTTTCTTGTTAGTATTGTGGCTATGTACTCACGGTTTTGTCGTGGCTAGTGTTAACCATGTTTTTAAAAAATTCTTGTTCTAATTCAATTTCTATTTCAATTTCTATTTCAATTTCTAATTTTAACCCTAAAACACAATTTAAATTAAACATGAAATTATAATCATAAGAAAGTTGGTTTACAAAAGCTAAACATAAGAAGATTAGATATTAAACAAGTGCATTGAGTCTTAAGAACAAAAGGATGGTACATAAGAGATCAAAAGATGCTACACATGCATCTAAAAGCCAAAAGAGAGGTTTAAGATTAGATAGAAAGATGCAAAACATGAATCTAAGCCTGAGTCGAAGGGTCTTGAGCCTGAGTAGAAGGGGGGTGTTGCTGAGGGTTAGCTTGGGGTCGAAGTGATTGGATGAGCTCAGTGATTGCAGCCCTTGTTGCTGCAAATTCCTCATTCATTGTTGCCACATCCTCCTTCACAACACGTACATCAGCCTTCACTGCACTTACATCAGCAGTCACACTTTGCAAGCTTGTCTCTAGTCCACTCACACGCAACTCCAGCTCCAAGTTGCGGGCCAGAGAAGCAGGGACTCTTGCAGATGGCGCATGTTCCCTATACTGGGCACTGCCGAGTCCGTAGACATGCCCCCTCTTACCTTTAGCATTCTGAGAGCAAACACAAAGCATATTCAGTCAAAAACAACTCCACATACAACAAGATGAGTCTATAGAGGAACCAGACTCAGACAACACCTAATTCCAACTCCACATATCCTAATTCCAACTCCACAGACAGCAAAAATCATAATTGCAACTCCATAGACAACAAAACTATCAACAACAAACA